>NC_081415.1:181926385-182061385 GCF_030272615.1 Cryptomeria japonica
TAGGTCCCAACACTTCTACGGAGCAGGTAAACCTCATTGTAATTGTACAAATTAGGTAGAAGCAAATTGTTACATTATGATCTTTTCTTGAGTGTTTTGAAGTAATTTTGATAGTGTTAATTATATTCTTGTCACAGATGGATGTTCAGGATAAGGGAAAGGAACCTGCAGTACCTCAACACCTCCAGAGGGATGTGGGGTGCTCGACAGTGTTATGCGTTGATGACATCGCACTTAGCGCAAACCCTATACAATTTGTACAATAGAATATTAGAAAAATTAGACAAGAGATTGTTGATTTGGCAACCATGAGCCCTCAGACTGATGAGATAATAGAGAGGGTGCAACTATTGTTGCGGACAATGGAAAACTTGCAAGTAAGAAGTAATGAAAGCTTTAATCATAACAAAAGTTCAATAATGGTTTATATTTTTTTCTCTTTTATGTCATTAACTAAAATATGTATGTGTTGATTTTACATAAATTTATAAGTCTTCATCATCCTGGTGGCGATTATCAGGGTATTGCGGGTAGTTCAAGTGATGACCATGTTCTATATATTAAAACCACTCCTTTGGACTTGTGAACTTGCTTTTTTAATGTTTTACATATTTAATGTATTACTCTTCAGGTGCTAACATGGGTTCGAGGTCGACCCCAACTGTATTGCCGATTGCAATGTTGGCAACACGTAGCATGCAGACATCGTCTGTTGCACTCGCTCGTGTTGACCCGCCCATTGGTGGTAGATCCCTCTTTTTCTCTCTCTTTCGTTATGTGTTTATTACCCTTGAAGTGTTCTTTCTTGGAGGCATTTCATAGTGGATTCATTTACTATGGTAGGAGATGCACATGAGGATGCACCAGAGGCAAGTATTGGTGATAACATACCATCATTTCCTGGATCTTCCCGTATTGCTAGTACGGGAATGTTGCAGGCCACATTGGTGGTGAGAGACAAAGAATTGATTCCCTTGAAGATACAGAAGGTTCCAGGTACTTTAAAATTATTATTATATATAGTCTAATTGTAATTTACTTACTGATCACTCATTTTGGACTAATGATCTCATGTTTTTTTTGCAGGAAATGATATTTTTTATAAAAATCTTAATGATATTACATTGCAGATATTTGGGCCCACCATACATAAAAGGTGGAACATCATACGTGAACTAACCCTTATCCACTATTTTGATTTCATATCATTGCTAGAATAGTTTTCCTTTTATCCATTTCTTTAACTATATCAAAGGTAGCTTCAGTTTCTTTCTAAATCTAACAGGTTTGTTTTTGCTTTAAAGGTGGAATGACCAAGAAAAAAAAGTTAAAAGATGAACTCACAAACCGTATGGTAGGGTTGTTTGGAAATGACACATTCGACAAGACTAAGCTCCTGGAAAAAGATGGCACATATCTAAAGTATGTGAGGGACCAATACAAGACACATTTAGAGAAGAACGTAAAGTATGAGCGTCCCCCCATGATTCCAGAGAGGGAGTGGAAGGACCTAATTTTGGATGCAAAGGAGAGAATTGAAAGGAAAAAAGGAAATACACCACCAGACACCAGAAGAAGGTATGTGATACTATTAAGAATGTGAATATGTACTAATTATTCATTATATTTATATAATCTAACATATTTCAAACTTTTCATAGATTGAGTGACATGTCAAAGGCAACCAAGGCAAGACAAGAAAAGCATGGGCAACACAAACTCGGCTCTGGTGGTTATATGAAACTTGCTGCATGAATTGTAAGAATCAGTAAATTAAGTATCACATCAAAATATTTATAAATTGTAAACAATTTTTTTTGATCAAACAATACAAGAAAAATTCACAATACCAAGCAAAAATGTAGGGCTCTGAATTCAATAGAGTGCCCACGGAAGATGACAAGAGAATTGGCTACCAGCAAGGCTATATAGCTGTGGCTGAACAGCTATGAGAATTGAGTGGGCAAACACGAGATTCTGATGCATCTGTCACAATGGTAAATAAGCTAAATGAAAATTATTTCAAATTGAATACTTAACCAATAATCTATTTGATGTTAAGTTTCAACATAAAGTGACTATATTTTTTTTAAATAAGCAAGCAATGATAACACTGTGCATGACATTGGAATGCAACATGATAATCATGGAACAAAACCTGTACATGAAGGTCCGGATGTGCATCCTAGTAGTGGAGGTATTCATTTGCTATTCAATTTTTTTTATGTAATTATTAATACAATTAAACATCTTAAATTGAAAATTAGTGTAGTAATTAATGTAACCTTTATTGTTAATATTTTAGAGCATGTAGTCGGTGGTGACCAATTAGAGCATGATCCGGGTAGACAACATCAGGAACGTGATGTTCCCCAATCAGGTAAAGAGGACCACTGTTATTCCTTTAAACAAATTTAATTGCAATTGGTGTATTGATTAATGTAACGTTTCATATTTCAACTCCAGAGGATCTAGATGGTGTTCAGCATGTCGAGGTTGAGGCTAGACAAAATGATGTGGAAGATGATGTGGCCCCATCAGGTAAAGAGTGTAACGGTTGTGTTCTTTAAATTAATGAAATACTTGTAACAATAATAAAAAAATGTTTTGAATTTAACCCAATTCTTTGTTATTGCAGAGGACCCCCCTTTGGTTCAGCATCCTCGTCCTTTGTATAGGACTAGGCATACATCAAGAGCACGAGAAGAGGGTAGAACATCTGAAGATGGGGGAAATGATGAAGAAACCGATGTTCCACTTGGTCTTTTCATAGCTTCAAAGAAAAAACAAAGAAAGAAATGATTGTAATCTACCTTATTTGATAATGACTGATTTTTATGTGTTAATGAATGTAATTATGTGCTAATGAATGTTCATGAATGATATGTGTTGATGATTATTGATGAATGTTGCGTTTTAATGAAAGTTAATGAATTTTATGTGTTAATGAACGTTATGTGATAATGAATGAATGTTATATTTTAATAATGGATGAAAGAATGAATGAATGTTAGATGTTAACAGGGAATTTAGAGTGATGTTAGGGGGGGGCGGGTGGGAGGGGCCAAATGAGCTTCCACCTTCATGTGGTTGGCCCTGTTAAGTAGAGAATATTAAACTATTCTCGAAACAAAGCGAAGCTCAATAAGATAACACACTTTTCAATATTTCATTATGTTGCATAGTTAATCTTATTGAATAATGTATGTATATTGAATCTTAATTGTAGGGTCCAATAGAGCCAACAGAGCCAACACGAAAAACACCATGGTGTGACTGCAAAAGTTGTGAATATGCCTCATCATGAATAAAGCTGAATTAGCGCATTCTCTGTAAAATCTCAAATGCTCTATACTTTGGAAGTTTTGAAATTTTTATGGTCATATCGGTCCCTTGCCTAAAAGCTTTTTTCCTTGATTTGTTTGTGATACACATTGAGAGATTTTTGTTTTCCTTTTATTTATGCATGTCTTAACCATTCTCCATGTGCTTCCCATTCTTGTTTAGATTGTTGTATTTTTACATATGTTGGAATCTGTAGTTGCACGTACATGTTTTCTATGTTCTTTGTAAGTGTATGAAAAGGTGTAAAATGTGGGTATAGTCCAAAATCTTGATTACCAACAAGCTATTGTTGTTTAATAGTTCCAGTGTTTGTATTAATTGAAACAGTTTAACCCTTTTAACATGTTTCATAGCAAACCTGCACTTTGTATGCAATCTTATTGTTAGAGTTCAATTACTGAGGTGATGTGATTTATCTGACAATAGAATGTCTGAATTTATCTGAATTTATCTTGACAATATAATGTCAGAATTTAATACCATAATCCATGATGAAAACTACCAAAAATGGAAATTTATCTTAGTTCGCAATTACAAAATGCTTTTGTATAGGCCTCTCAAAGATTAAGTACATCAAATCGAGACTTTATAAATTGAGTGTATGTATTAGCAATCTCCCAAATTGTTCAATGGTCTCCAAACCTTGTCAATTTTTTATTTTTATTTTAACTCAAATATGTATGGTATAGGCATATCATTGGTTGTGTGATTTTTTTTTCCCTTAAATGCTTCTACGACCAAAAGAGACAAGTTTTAGATGAAAATGGGGTCTTATGGGCCTTTTTGAAACAATGGTAGGTTCTTTAGACCTGAAAATGCCCCAAAAACTAGTCGATTGCCTTAAGTTACAAACAAATCCTTGTTTGTGAGCATGCTTCTTGATCTCCAATTTTGGTGGAATGAAATATAATATTGAATTTCTCAAGCCTTTTGGATGCTTTGAAACCACCAAAAAAAAGCTACTTTGATCATTGAAATGTTGTAGTGACTTGGATAAAAAAGGCAAACTAAGTCTAAACTTTAGAAGTTAGTTTTTTCTTGTCAAATTGTTTTCAATTTTCAAATCATCCAAGAATGCAAGAGGAGTATATTTTGTTATGACAAGATAACAAAAAAAACTTAGAATCTTTTGAAACCATTGAAACACGGGGACCCCTTCCCCCCCTCCAAAATCCCTATTTTTTCAGGATGCAATACTTAGGGGAAACATCCCCTTGCCGCACCACTTAGGGACGTCCTAGGGACTCCAAGGAGTCTCTTGACCATCTTGAGGATGCCTATGAGTCTCCCATGGCCCCCAATTAGAAACTCCAATTCTAAACAAAAATGGTGAAATTATTGTGAAAATGTCATCCGTATTAAAGGTTTGGCAATGCCCCCTAACCTTGATGGGGGCTCTGCCCCAAACCCCCCACAAGGGGCACTACCCATTGACCCCAAACTTCTACCCACCATTCTTATTTTTAATGCAATCGTTTCCATTTTTTTTATGTTGACTAGTTTAAACACTTAGTATGCCAAAGTTTCATCTATAATTCTTATACTTATTCTTAGTTTGTTCCCAAAGTTCCAAAACTCTACCACCATTGTTAATGTTCAAATTTCAATGCAATCATTGACATATTTTTAATGTTTATTGTAAAATTTACATAGTGTGGCAAAATTTTATTTACAGTTGTTATACTTATTCTATACACATCCTTTTATAATTAATTTTTTAAGTTGTATATATATTTGCATCCCACCCCTCCCCCTTCGTCATCCCCCTGTCGTCCCCAAACTTAAGCCCTTGGTATGTTAAGATATGAAAGCTCACAATAGTTTCATTTGATATGTTAATCGAGGAAAAACCTACAATATATAGCTTCCAAGATTCCAAACCCATGAGGATCATGAAGAGGTAGAAAACCAAAAAAAGAAATTGCTTATCCAAGTTTCCAAATTTGTGAAAAGGAAAAAGTAGAATCTCAATCAAAGAAGGAGAATGTGCAACTCATTATCTTATTCTACCTAAGTAAAAATATTACCTAATTAAGCTTTTTAATAGTGGAATATCATACTTAGGATAAAACATATCCAAGGTAAATAAAATATTACATTGATAGGCTTCTTTGGTTGCTCTAAAAGTGGTGCCTTATGAATTATGTTCTTGGATACTAAAGTTTCCAAATTTTGGGCACTCTTGATAGCTTCTCGTAGAGATTGTGATTCGAAGGCTTTAACCAAACCTTTCAATGGTTTCTGTTGATGTGTTTTTTATGCACTATGCAACACAAAATAAAATACTAAGTATTCTATCCTCTCTTGAACAAAATCCTCCCAAGTGCTAAACTACGTGATCAAATGGGATGACTCCAAGATTCCAATAGTCAGGTCTTGACTTTATATTGCAGATAGACTCAATGATTGTGATGTGATATCTTCTGGAATCACAAGGGGGACTTATGTTGCTTGGGTCAAGACCTATCCATTCTCATGTTTCATGATTGATTTACACTCCATGATTTCGGTCATCCTTGAGCAACATCTTGACTTAGCCAAATTTTGTTTTTTGTACCCTAATTCTTTAATTTTGACCCCTTACTAGCATTGCCTTAGGTTTTATTGGAATTCTTGTTTCTCTAGCATGGGCACATTTCTAGGGTTCATTCACACAAATTGCTCTTGATGAGCAAGCTAGTATCATGACCATGACTTAAACAAAATTTTAACTTAGTCAAATTATCTCCTCCAAACTTCTATGAGTTCATTGGCTTCATTCTTCATCATTTGGATGTCTTTTGTCATTGGAAGGTAATTCTTGACCACCATACCTCAATCTTGACCTATGCTACCCTAAAACCCTAGAACCTAGTCATGTTTACAATTGAGATCTTGGTGACTTGATCACTTAATACAGCTTAATCATGCAGGTCTCATCTAACTCCAACTCCAACACTTAAGCGAATCAACCCTAGCAACCAAGTACTTTGGGAAATATCTTGCAACTTGACAACATGGGTAATGATGGAGGAATGGAAGGTGAGACCTATAGAAGTGAGAGAGAGAGAGGGTGAGAGGAAGAGATAATGACCTGGAGAGGGTAGAGAAAGAGAAGTAGAGAGGGAGAGAAGAAGAGAGGGATGGAGAAAGAGACCTAGAGAGGGGAGAGAGAAGAGAGATAGAAGAGAGATACCAATGTCAATCTTTTTCTATAACTTTTTTTTTTCCGAGAACTCAGCCTATCATCAGAATTCTGACTCCAAAGGGTAAAATTCCGATAAAGGAGTGTTGTCGGATGCACAGCATCCTCGTCGGAATTACGACAGCCTCCAGGAGAGTTCCGACAAGGATGCTGTGCATCTGACGACACTCCTCTATTGGAATTTTACCCTTTGGAGTCAGAATTCCAACGATAGGCTGAGATCGTGATGGTATTCTTTCTGGGTATGAGCATCCATGGCAGTCGTCAGAAAGGTTGGAGGTGATGTCAGAATTGCAATGACCACAAGGATAGTCGAAACTTCCGACAAAAAGTTTTCAATGGCTTTTTTTGTCGGTAGTGCGACGAAATTTTGTCGGAATTCTGACGATTTGCTGTCGAAATTTTGACCCGAATGTACTAGTGTAGCATGCGGATAGCCTACTTGAATAGAGACAACATGGTTGGTGTGATTGTCGCATGGTATGTCGATCCAGTGGGTGAAATAGTAAGTTCCATTCACCCATGATCTGAGATCGCCCTCTAAGTCATTCAAGGCCACTTTGAAGCTCAGCGAAGCAGAGTGTCAAATTCACGGAGAAAAATCTTCTAGGCATTGATCGATGGGAAATTGAAAGAGAAGGGTGTGGAGAAAAGAAGAGAACAACACAAACTGAAATGAGACACGACCATAGTATTTGGGTTGGAGGGGAGGGAAATGCAGTTTATTGTTTGGATAGGAAATGATAGCCTTCTTAAACTATTTTCCCATCTACAATTTTTGGATTATACTCACGAAAATTTTATCTTCTGCTCAAATAATTGTAATTTTTGAAAGTTTTCATTGCCTATTCTAACAAGTGTTGTAGAGTAGCAAAGTTCCTGCATAGGAGTACAAGGTTGGTTGTGTGATTGTTTTGAGTTATTTGTAGACCTAAAAGAAGAAGTTAGTTCTTTCATGGAGTATTCCCCTAGCTATTTCAACAAAACACTTGTACTTAGGTAGCCACCATGGCTGACACAAGCCCGAGCACATTACAGAATAAAATTCATCTAAATCACCAACAAGGATTTGATTAGAATATTCTCATATCTAAACATGATTGTTCTTTGAAGAAGCTGATAGAGTCTTGAATCATCTCTTATTGATCAGAGAAAGAACATAACGATGAATACTTCTCAATAATAGTAATAATTATATTGATTTTTCTATGGAAACAATAACCCTAGATTTAGATGAGATTGAAGCAACTCTTCCACTGAAATATGGAAGATTTAGAGAGAATCATGAAAATTCAAAAAGGCTAACTGCATTAGATGCAGGAGTCTTACCTTATAACAACGATTCAGTATTGTTTTCTTCAAAATCATCTATAATTAGTCATGGATCTCCTCATAGAAACTACCAATCAGACTAGATAGATACTTTCAATGCAGAGATTAACAACAAAATGAACTTGGGAGCCGACATAGCATCTATGGATTCAAATGATCTTCTCAACCACACAAACAATTATGAAAGCTATAGGATAGTCCAACAATAGAGAGAAGGCAATTACAAAGGCATATTACTCTAGCAGATACTTCTTCTACCTTGGGGTATGGGGCATGGCAACATTAATCTTTGAAGAATGTATACATTTGATTTTGAAGCTAGAAAAGTAATTTATGTGTCGTATCCCATATTTTGTCCAAAATGAGATTCCAAATGCAATATGTGATCAAGAAAAAAATGCAAAGGCCCATTGCACACCACATGGAAGAGGTGTATCATTTCGACCTTGTTTTGATAGTTTTTTTAGGTATTTTGGGTAGAACACAGAATATAAACGACTCCCTAAATGCACAAAACCAGTCACAAGCAAGGTCTTGAGCAACCAACTAGGATGTGTATGACATAAAGATAACTCTCATAAAACATAAATATTAATCTAGGAATAATAAATATGAATATCAAAACAAAAACCAGATAATCGCATAACAAGGACATCTCCAAAAGTAATTTCAAATCGCACATAAAACAATAGCAATTAAAATTTAATCTAGAGTTTAATATAATTCTAAAACAAAATGGGGTATGGGGCATGGCACAAAAATATTTTGACATTTTAAAATTTCACACTCCATCAATATTTCTAGAAAATATTCTGCCTAAAAATATTTGTATAGTAGAATCTTAAGTGGCAGTAGAATATTTGAATTTTGAACACTAGACATTCTGGAATACCTATTCCTAGCTTGTAATTTGCCTAATCTCCTATTTTCTAAAACTACCCTGCCAAATTGGAAGGAACATATGTCTTGTCCTTACGTTTATTTCATGGGCTGCCAGGATTATAGGATATGGACAAAACAGGTCCAATTGGTAGGTGTACAACCAAACATCGCAACCTTTGCTAGCATCCCCCAGCCTGTGCCAAAAGAGGGGCTTTTGAACAAGGTATAGATCTACAAATCCAGAAAACTCCAAAGCTCACAACCAACATCCTCCCTGGTAAAAATGAGAACAATATTTCATCATAAATCTTGCAGTTAAAATTGTTTTAGCCATGCTAAAATCTAATTACAGAAACGAACAATATGAATTAAAAAGTACAAAAACTTGAAAGTGAAATGTGTTATACCAAATTGTGCCAATTGAAACCCTAACCAGTCATTTTTTCAAACAAAAGACTTCTTCAAAGACTTGACATGCTTTTCTTAAATAATTTTTCCTTTAAAAAAGAATAGTATCGCCCAGTGCCCTCATATCTACTCTTCGTACTATTCACATAGAGCTATGAATCCCAGAGCCCCCTATTTTACAATGGCGGAGAAGCACAAAGGGCTCTGAACACTTAGGGTTTTATTATTTTGTATTTCAGGCCAATAATAACCACACAATAATGAAAACTAACTATAATGTGGTAGAGAGGTACAAATGCATTTGAAAATTTAGGCTTTATTCTTTTGTGTGAGAATTTAGATTTAGAAATTTAAACAAAACTTAAATTGCTACAATAGGGGAAGAGCACCAATAGATAACATAGTTCCAATAACTGTCACCTTATTGTCATGTTGACCCCCCAATAACCGTCATAGTGAAAACACCATTAATAAATTTGTTTTGTACCAATAGCCGATCATTTTTTGTAATTAATTGGCCCATTTGTTCACAACTATTGGAACATTTGTCCCATTTGTGTACCACTATTAGAACATTTGTGCACCACTTTTGGGACATTTGTCAACAAGTACTAGAAATTTTCAGTTGATGGTTACTAGAACATCTTTAGTTAGGTATTAGGTGACACTTTGAAATGTGTACTTTTTGACCTTTGTGCGTATAACTGATTCCACAACGTGCATCGTTACTACCCAGAAGCCAGATCAATAGCTATAAGCAGTTAAGTTGCATGCGAAGACAACTAAAAAAAAAATTAAAATCCGATATACCGTTTAGGATCTGTGGGTGCGCAAAGTTAGCTATGACGGCTATTGGTGCTCTTCCCCTAGCTTCTCTAGTTTTCAGATGCTTTAATATGTTGACCAACTTACAAATGCTTAGTATAATAATTAGAATGTGATTGCAAACATACGACCCTTAATATTATTCCAATAGAATATCAGAGAGCTTTTTTAAAATATCTGTGTGAAAACCAAGAATCTACAGTCACTAAAGTTTTTCAAAATTTCTGTGTGAAAAGTGAAACAAAAAATTTGAGGTCATCGGTCAGGACATCTGATCCGGTATTATAGCTTTCGAAAATATTTGTATTTAAATGAAGTCAAAAACTTAAGATATTTGAGGTTTGAACATCTATTCCACCGGCAACCAAAATTGAACAAATCTTTACCGAGTTATTATTTATCCTTCAGCATTTTCTGGGGTTTACCTTCTAAATCTTCTAAGAAACATATCTTAAAAATCCTTAAGTGCTTTATTTAAAAAGATGCAGAGGGGAAAAGAAGGAAACTTAACTTGTAGATTGAGGAGATAAAACAAACTAGCAGTTACAGTAATTTTTGGAGGATATGCGCTTGATCTGAATGCCATACTGGGATATTCTTCAACTTCTTTAGGATTATTTTTGCTAACTTTTATGGTAAAAACTGCATGATTGTGAGAGACCAGTCCCACAGAAGGCATATGTTTTCTGCCTTGAAACATCAAGATGAAGCTCAATATCCTCAACAACCACGAAAATCGAGCAGCCATGTAAATGGGACAGCTGTTCTTTTGCATTTTCCATGAAATCCCACTGCCATTCAAAGGTAGGATGTTGTATTCGGGAGACAGTTACCATAGGTGTTCTCTCATTATTTAATACACCATCTCCAAAAGCTCAAAATCACCACTGCCTTGTCTTGGTTTCGACATTCCTCCTCGATACCCCTGTGTTCTCTTGTCTTGATAACCACCAATGCTCTGTATTATCCAATCAGATCCTATCGAGATTGATGTTCAATAGTAAATTGTTAAATATCAATCAGTTTTCTGTATAAAACATTTGAAGGAGGAGAAATTTTCAAATAATATTGAATTGTGATTGGCTGAGAAAGATTAGTTTAATCACTATTTAGTGCAAGCCCTCGACTACAGTTCTATGCTATACAGGAACTAATAATAAAAAGGAAACATATGGCATCACGGGTGATGATAATTTTCCTTGGAATTTTTTTTAATTTACCATAAATAATATGATGCATCATGATAGCATAGTAAATATTGATATTTATGAGGCATAAGAATTTCGTGCTTATTATCTTTAGTATTAGTTATGTTATATTACATTATTTTAATTAAAACAATATTATCAATTAAAAGAGTTCCATGATATCAGATTTTCGCAATTCATAATTGATTTGTAACTTGATTTCTGGTTTAGAATTTTTGTATCAACGCTTCAGATCACATCTACAATCCATTATCAATATGTTCCTCAACTCTCTTATACTTAGATGATGTGTGATCAGAAACGTTGATGCATAAACTATTACACAATCTAAACCAAAAATCTAGCAACAAACTAAAAGAGTTAATTTTGCAATGTAATTATTTTTTATTTGTTTATGCTAAAATTTGCATATTGGCATAGATGTTTATAGTTGTAAAGGTGAATCTTGCATATCTTTTATGTTTCTCATTTAATTTTATTCATTTTGTTTAAGCGAAACATTTTTATACATTAACATATGAGAAGCGATATAATTTTATGTAAAGGTATGGCCCTTGCTTTATGATGTCAATCTATCTTATTACATTTTTTTATACCCCTACTATTTATCCCCTTCCATACATTTACAAGCCTATATACATACACCATATCCATTTATTAATGCTCACATGCTCACTCTTATGCCCATGCCTACCCTTATTCTTATGTACATGACAATCACTATGATCTAAGCTCCCTTTTTCCTTAAGATTGCTTCATGGTACAAGGTTGTCCTCACAACCTCAAAATCATCTTGCTCTAATTTTTAAAAAGTTAAATTCTATTTTGAACGATTTTTCCTTGCATCCTTCTTTCTTAAGGCTAAGTGAACATTAGTTCGCATGATAACCTGATATCTCCTTGTAATTAAAGGCATCCAACAAAAAAAGTTTTTTTTAGCAAGATTAGTGGATAATTTGATTATCATGTGCATCTCGAAATCTAGCATTGCATTAAAATTCTAGAGACATTCGCTTTAGTAAAGAGTTTCCATTTTGATATTGTTCAACTTCAAAGAGTCACTCAAGGCACAATGTCATCATGACTTAGTAATATGTCAATCTATCAAGAATGTTTAACAATAAACTAAAACATACTGATATCAAGAAGCACATAATAAATTGAGGTATCTTAGGTAATGAAAAGAAGAAAAACCTACAAATTACACAATAAATTGTTTTGAACATATCCCAAGATCATGGTTATTAGTACCTTCTTGAAACCTAGACTAGACACTACATAGTCACTATCGAATACTTTGATGCTTAAGAGAAATACTTATTCTAAAGGACAAGATTGTTACCCTCAAGGTGATGGACCTCAAGGAAAAAACCTCCCTTCGCTCTACCTTACTTAACTGGAGCTAAGGGTGAGCTAGGGGATGAAAATGCAATACTAAATATAGGATAAGATAAATTACTAACATACTAGGTTCCCGAACGACTCTATTAAGCCTTTGTCCCAAGGACGAGAGCACAAAAATGGGACACTAGCATGGCACGCTGTCGACCTATACGAACGAGGTTAGAAGTTGTACAAAAAAGAAACAGATGCAACTATATTACTAAACAAACACAGAAAATTTCAAAACTAAACTAACAATATAGAATACGAAATACTAAATGAAATAGGAAAAAGGAGTGAGGGAAGCTCATAGCCGGTCCACGATTGAAGCCTCCTGCAAAATGATAGGCTTCCTATAATTAAAAACCTGCATAGAAGCAAGAAGGAAAGTGTTGGGGTTGTGTTTTTGAGTTTGCCTCAGTCAAACCCCCATTTCAGTGTTTCCACCTCCATGGACATCCCAAATAGTAGCAATAGGGAAAATCAAAACGATAAAGATAAAAGAGATACAATTAAGATAATAAATAGATTGAGAATGAGAGATTCTAGATGCACAAATGAACCAAGAAGAATAATTAAATTCCCTCCAACACTTATGAAGATGACACCGTGAGTTCTTCAAGAGGTTGCAACAATGGTGATCTCTTGATAACCCATAAATATTGCCCAAGAAAATTGCTAAAATCTCTAACCTGCAAGAAAATGATCTAGCATCCTCAAAATGCCTTCAAATGAGAGAGATATAGCTTTTGGGATAAACAATGACATTGGTGGGCGCATGCAGAGGTGTTTTGATTCCTTTTGAGTGCAAATGTAATGCTCAAATGGCCACCTACGAACTGTCAGATTCATGGGATGCTAGCACCTCGCATGGATGTCTCCATGTTGCACTAGTGTCCTAAGGATGATAAGTCGACAAAGTTGGTAAGATTCCGATCTGGAGCCAATAAAGCGACCTAGGTGGGCAAAAAGATAAAAGTGGCAGTACACAACCTCCAATGACATGGAGGAAGGTGCCATTTGTTGCGCTGAATTTATACAAGGTGTGATTTTTGATATTACATTTTGCCCCCACTTTAGCGATTATATCTTTGCTGAGAGATGAGAAGCTAAAGTAGAGGAAGATAAAGAAAAGAGTCACGATGAAAAGGCAGAATTTCATTGATTAGATGAGGTTGCCCCTATTGAAATCAATGAACACTAAGAGGGGGGGTGAATCAGTGTTCTGTAACTCACAAACTTATTAAACTGATTCTTAAACCACTAGATGCATAAGAATGAAAGTAAAGTGCAAAAATATAAACCAATCAACCACAAAACCATAACACTTGAACTTTTTATGTGGATTCCTATTATCTTCATTTTATCCCCCATTAGTATCCAAGAACATAAACTCCTTATTTGCAATATCCTCATCCTTTGTACAAAGTTATTATCTTCCTCTTGAATTTCCTCTTCATCCACCTCCTTCTCACTATCCTCATCAATCTAAATCTCTTCATTGTCATCATCTTACATAAAGGTAAAATCTTCTTTGAAAGAGAAGCCATCATCTTCCTTGTCATGAGCTACTTTCTTGTGTTTGCTATATTTCCCTCTCTTTTTGGTTGTAGGCCTAGCCAAACAAGTTGCCCTTTGACTACCTAATTGTGTAGTACTAGAAGCACCCTCTTACTTATCAATCTCACCACCCTTCTTTATACCTTCTCGATCATTAATTTAGTTATAGTCACAAATTTATTTTTAGTCTCAATTAAGTCCATCTTTTTTAGTTTTGAGTACCTCATAAAAATGGGTCAACGGAGTAGGTCATAAAAATGGATCATAAAGATGGATCATAAAAGCGGGTCATAAAAATGGGTACATAAAATAGGTCATTTAAAATAGGTCATAAAAAATGTGTCATCAAAATAGGTCATAAAAATAGCTACTCAAAATGGGTCATAAAAATAAGTATTAAAAATGGATAATAAAAGGTGATACTAAAAATAAGTATTAAAAATGGGTCATCAAAATGGATCATAAAAATGGGCCTTAAAAATGGGTCATATAAATGGATACTAAATATGGGTTATCAAAAATGGATGATAAAAATAGGTTATCAAAATGGATAGTAAAAATAGGTCATAAAAATAGATCATAAAAACGGTCATAAAAATGGATATTAAAAATAGGTCATAAAAATGGGTAGAAAAATGGGGTTTAAAAATCAATATTAAAAAGGGTACAAAAACTGGATCATAAAAATGGGTAATAAAAATGGGTACTAACAATCAATATGAAAATTGATACGAAAAATGGATCATAAAACTGGGTAATAAAAATGGGTACTAACAAATTGTTATCAAAATGCGTCATCAAAATGGATTATAAAAATGGGTTATGAAAATGGGTCATTAAAACTAGGTCATCAAAATGGGTAGTAAAAAATGGCTTATAAAAATCGATCATAAAAATGGGTACTATCATAAATATGGTTACTGAAAATGTGTCATAAAAATGGGTTATAGAAGAAAAATATTAAAAATATGTCATCAAAATGAGTCATAAAAATAGATCATAAAAATGGGTACCAAAAATGGGTATTTAAAAATGGGTCATTAAAAATTAGTCATAAAAATGAGTATTAAAAAATAGGTCATAAAAATAGGTCAGGTCATAAAGATGGGTCATAAAAATAGGTAAATATAGGTCTTTAAAATGGGTCATCAAAATGGGTCATAAACAATGGGTCATCAAAATGGGTCACTAAAAATGAAAATATTGTAACACAAACACTTGCAAGGTCAAAGACAAACAAGAACACCTTCTACAAATAGGAGCTACACAAATAAAAGTTATAAAGAAAAAAAATAATACAAATGAATTACAATTGTACAATGATGTGCTTATAAAGTAAGTACAAAGCTAAAGTGCTAGCACAAAAAGCTAAATAAAGCTCAACACCAGTTAAACTAGACGCATAAAAGCTAAACTAGGCGCACAATTAAAATAAATGCTCCTAAATAAATTTAAGAAAAAAAACATTACTAGTTGTAAAAAAATAACTAATAGCTAAATAATGCTCTAACACCCCCGTTAAATTAAACTTAGGGTTACTAAAAATGGGTATTAAAAATAAGTCATAAAATTGATACTTAAAATGAGTATTAAATTTGGGTTGTCAAAATGGATACTAAAAATATGTTATGAGTCATAAAAAATGGGTACTAAAAATGAGTCATATAAATGTATACTAAAAATGGGTCATCAAAATGGATACTAAAAATAGGCCATCAAAATAGATACTAAAAATGGGCTATCAAAAAATAAGTACTAAAAATAGGTCATAAAATGGATACTAAAAATGTGTCATAAAAATAAATTATAAAGATGGGTCATAAAATGAGTATTAAAAATGGATCATATAAATGGGTACCAAAAAATGGGTCATAAAATAAGTCATAATATATGGGTATTACAAATGTGTCATCAAAATGGATAATAAAAATGAGTACTAAAAATGGGTGTTATTAAAATGGGTACTAAAAAATGGTTCATAAAAATGAGTCATAAAGATGGGTCATAAAATTAGGTACTAAAAATGGGTCATTAAAAAATAGGTAATCAAAATAGGTCATAAAAACGGGTACTCAAAATGAGTCACTAAAAATGGGTCATAAAAATTGATAATGAAAATGTGGATACTAAAAATGGGTACTAAAAATCAGTCATAGAAATAGGTACTAAAAATGAGTCAAAAAAATGGGTACTAAAATGGGTTATAAAAATGGATACTAAAAATGGGTCATCAAAATAGATATTAAAAATGGGTCATCAAAATAGATACTAAAAATAGGTTATCAAAATGGATGTTAAAAATAGGCTATCAAAAAATGAGCCATAAAAATGGGTAATAAAAATGGGTCATAAAAATGGAAACTAAAAAGTGAGTTATAAAATTGGATACTAAAAATGAGTCATAAAAAATGAGTAATAAAAATGAGTCATTAAAATGAATCATCAAAATGGATATTAAAAATGGGTGATAAAAATAGCTACTAAGAATGGGTCATCAAAAAATGGATACTAAAAATGAGTCATAAAAATAGGTACTAAAAAGTGATACAAAAAATGGGTCATCAAAAAATGGATACTAAAAAAAAGTTTTAAAATTGGGTCATAAAAATAGGTACTAAAAATGAGTAAAACTGTGTCATTGAAAATTGTCATAAAAATGGGTAATAAATTTTTTTTTTAAAAAATTGATAATTAAAAATGGGTCATAAAAAAATAGTATTAAAAATTGGTTAACAATATGGATCATCAAAATGGATGCTAAAATTAGGTTATAAAAATGGGTCATAAAAATAAGTACTAGAAATGGGTAGTAAAATTGGGCCATCAAATAGACATCCCTAGCGTATGATATAATTTTCATGTAAGCGTCAAACAAAAAATAAACAGCTCTAGCACATATACACCACTATAAGCTTCAAACAAAATACATGTAGTTAAATAATATTTTAGTATATATTTCACATAAAAGCCATATAATCATAATGCACAAGAGTGAATGCCACTAGCAATTATGAATGAATAAGTACACTAACCATTGTGAATACCTAATCTACATCCAACCATTAAGAATGCTTAGTTTTATTGTGTGCGAGGTTGGTGACAATAAGTTAAATGCAATCATCATGCACATGAGTCAATATATACCACTATAAACTCTGAAAAAGAGATACAACTTAAAGATGTTTTATTATACCCTTCACACAAAAGCCATATAATCATAATGCACAAGAGTGAACATCACTATTTATTATGAATAAATAAGTTTACTAATCATTGAGAGTCTGCATCTAACCACTATGGATGCTTAGTTTTATTGTGTATTAAAGTCAATAACAAGATTCATACAATTGTCATGCACAAGAGTCACTCTTAATTTAATTTTTAAACTTGAAAAACCATATCTCATTAAAATCTTCAAATAAAACACATATAATTAACCTAATGACACATATATTACAATATCCATCATAAAATTTATACAAGAATCATGCACAAGAGTAAATCTTATGAATCATGATGCATGGACAAACACACTAAGCACACCATAAGAGTTTGATGTGACCTTCAAACAAAACAAATTCAACTCAATGACACATTGTGCTATTAAAACATTCAAAAAAATCCATACAAATAATTAGATGCAACATGAAAACCTTCATACTGAAAGTATATAGTCATCATGTAGAAGAGTAAAAAATCATGTGACCATGATGAATAAACAAGTGTTTTAAGAACGCATGACGAGAATTAGATACAACCTTCAAAAACACACTAAGCACACCATTGAAGTTTGATGCAACCTTCAAACAAAGCACATGTGTTATTATAATATTCAAACAAATCCATACAAATAAATTATATGCATCATTAAAACCTTGATACAAAAGCTCTATACTATTATCATGTAGAAGAGTAAATGTCATCCAACCCTAATGTATAAATAAGTGCATTAAGAACATGTGGTAAGATTTTGATACAACTTTTGAACAAAACACATACAACTCAATGATATATACACCATCCAAGCTAAAAATGAAACTCAACAATTTATAACACTAGAACATAAATGCCATCAAGCATGATTCATGATTAAGCACAGTAAACATACTATTCATAATTGAAGCTTCACTCAAAAGACAATAAAATCAAAGGATACCAAGTCATTCAAACCTAATGGATGCCATATATGCCATATTTAGTTAGAACCACTACACAATAGAGTTCATGTTGGTCAACAATGGTGAATGGACAAGCACATTTCGTATGGCAATTCATTGACTATCTAAATAATGTCATCAATTTTAATACATAAATACACACTGACACAACATAAGACTAAATAACATGCATTCCATTAGAACTTTGACATAAAAGCCTTATAATCAAGTACATAGTCAATATCATTAATCTTAATGCACAAGTACTTTAGGCATTCAATAATAAATAAATACATATTATACATGAAGACATAGTGAATGTTATATTTCCATTGCATTTTTTACATGAATGTATATTTCCATTGGAGTCTTTGCACAAAAGTTATACAAATAATGAATGGTGTAGACAAGTCTCATTCCGTTATATACTTAACAAAACATAGTGGTCATGCATACAAATTAATGTCATTCAACCATTAAAAAGACATCATAAATTAAATAATTAGATAATTTCAAAAATCCAAAAAAAAAAACAATTCATAAAAATAAACTTAAAATATTTGTATTGAATGTAAGTGAAAGTAGTTATTGTTTTATTAAAATTTCATTGATCATACTTATAAAAATCTTTAAAATTAGCACTACTTTGTATTATTTCTTTCTATCCAAATGAACACTGCACATTTCACATTTCACACCTAACATTAATAAACCTTTTAACATTAAAATCACATGAGACAATGCATATATAATATGTATATTTACTATCCAAAAATATTTGTTCCACTTGACATTTATATTCTTTTAAGATACTCTAAAGTTTATGAGATAAACTTTAAAATTTATTCTTTTATTAAAATTTCATTGATCATACTTATAAAAATCTTTAAAATTAGCACTACTTTGTATTATTTCTTTCTATCCAAATGAACACTGCACATTTCACATTTCACACCTAACATTAATAAACCTTTTAACATTAAAATCACATGAGACAATGCATATATAATATGTATATTTACTATCCAAAAATATTTGTTCCACTTGACATTTATATTCTTTTAAGATACTCTAAAGTTATGAGATAAATAAATAAATATATTTCAAAGAAAATCAAGAATAAAATCAATACATGAATAAAACATTTTTAATATTAAAACAACTCATACAAAAATGAAATATTTTGTAAACATCTTTAATTAAAATATATTACAAATATATAATTTTGATTTAGAATAGGGGAAGAAATAAGCATAGTGTTATGGGGAGAGTTAGTTGAAGATAAAGAACAACCCCACTCTGAACAATGTCAAAACTTATGAATCCTCCTATTGTTAAGAAGAAGCAATATTAGAATGGAAAAGAAACATAACAGAAAAAATATAGAAGTTAATGATGGAACAAGGAATGATAAGGGGATGATAGAGTACTGGTTAATTAATAGATGGATTTGACACGCAAGATTAATCTAGTTTTTTTATAAAATTATGAAATAATTTTTAAAAAAATTCTAAACAATCTTAAGCGTGATTATGGAAGAAATTTTGTTATAATTGTAATTTGATACTAATAAACACAAATAATTACATTCAAATGATTGGTGGGAACTCATATGTAAACCCTTTGGAATTTCAGGGCCAACAATGAATACCAAAACCTATGACACCATTCTTAGGTTTATCCATTCTGACTTGTTAAGTGTGTTATATTGAAATTATTTTTTTAAGGACCACTTTGGTTAATTAATTTCTGCAAAGCATTTCCATTTCCTTTTATGATATACAGACATGTCATTAAGTTGTTAGCATCTTGGAAAGTTTATAAACTGACACCATTTTTGCAACCTATGACAATTTGTAGTCACTACTAACAATTAATTAATGGAAGGGAGTAGAATAGGATTAACATCCCAAGTGGATTTTGGGATGAGGTCTTAGGCATTATAAAATATTTTTAATTCACTTTAAAAAATATAAATAAATTAAGTTTATTTTTTATAACAAATCAGATAATAAGATTATGCTTTTTGAATAAACTGTGTAATTTATTTGTACCAATATTTTAGATTACACTTAATGACCTACCATCAAGATGAAGACATGAAAACTAGATTAGACTGTAGATTAGTCTCCTTAAATTTTATAAGAGGGTCTCCTTAAATTTTATAAGAGGGAAAGCTAGGAAAAATGTTGCAGAGAATGCTAAGAAATGATGGATTCTAGTACTAATCCACAATTTAATGTACTTTTCTTGATAATCCTGTTGATGGATCACTAAATGTGATCCAAAACATTGTTAAAAAAATATTACACAGTTTACTTTAAATACATGATTTTATATTCTTGAACTGAAAAAACAATATCTTAAATCAGATAATTTTAATCAAGACAACAAACGGACAATTAATTATTACTTCAAACAATACTCACCAAACTGACATCACAACTCCTTATAGCTGATCCAATTTGAATTGATAAGTCATATGCTTCCAGATACATCAGCCACAGATATTTTCCTACCTGGGCAAGGAAAAAAAATTAAAACCATGCACATGTAGACATTCCTAGATCACAGATAAAGTAAATTGAAAAAGAACAAATGGACAGTGGGAAATGAAATCAGCAGTAGAAAATGAGCATTCAAAGCTGAAATGTGTTTTCTTAGTTCTATTTTGGATTTTCCATGATGAATTACCTTCTATATGCAAGCCTTTGCAAGAAGTAATACTTCCATTTCAAGAATAACATGGAATTAAAAATTAAAAAGTGAAAAATACTTCCATTTCAAGAATTTTATCTTTACTTCGCAGATTAACTGCATCTTTGACAGACTTGCTAGTTCATCGTGTATATACAAAGTCAACAAAATTTGGATTGACTTGCTTGTCATTCTTGCACATATCTAAGAGAAGAGCACCAGTAGCTGTCATAGCTAACTTCGCGCACCCACAGATCTTAAACAGTGCATCAGATTTTGGTTTTTTTTTTTAATTCATTTCATATACCATCTCAGACCTCTTTTGAGATCTATGTCAATTTTTGTTTTCACCTTTTAATTTAGAACTTTCTAGTTTCTATTGTCGATGAATAATTTACATATTCTACATTAAAATCTATAGAAATCAGTAAGTCTGCTTACTATTATCATAGACTTCTTACATGGCAAGATTCGTTGAATTCAGTAGATAAGAAAACAAAAATTGAAATACGGGAAACTAAAAGCAATGAAGCTGAAACACTAAAAATAATGCAAACAGATTCAGTGGATAACAAAATAGAAATCGGAATGCAAAAAATTATAGACCATGAAGCTGAAACACTAAAAATATCAACAGAACATGGTACGAATTCAACAGACACTGGATTGAAGGAATCTGGAAACCAATCCGAAACCCTGACAGATTCCAAAGGCACCAAAGCACAGAATCCCATAAATATCAAATTACAAGGGCAAGCTAAACCCCTGAATTACATGGACAATGAAACAAATAGCACATGCAATCTAGAATCCGCTACAAACTCTAGAGAAAGTAAAAATTGACGAGGCAGCATTAGAGTAAAAATCAGAAAGCACAAAAGAAAATACCTTCCAAAGTTCTTCACGGACGGATAAAAGGGCAACACAAACCCCGAATAATTCAACAGACACGGAGATGGAGAGAGACATTGATACTGAGAAACCTAGAAAATAGGAGGAAGAATGGGAAAGAAAATCAGACGAAGAAGGATAAAGAAATACAGAGGAACACGAGGACCTCGCTCAAGAATTCAGGGAACTTCCATGGAAGCATAGCGACATATGCTAGGGATCCAAAGTAGCCGTTTAGCTGGATATGGACAATTTATGCTGTTTTCTGCAGTCACTTTTTCGTTGAAAGGAGCGTCCTATGAAGAATCTTTTGTAGGAGACATCTGCACATAAATCATTTCAAAAATTATTCATCACAACTTTGTCGCATGCTCTGTAATCATGGATGGGCATCCACAAATTGGATTTACTAAGCAAGAACAACTGACAGCTGCAGCTCTAACTCATCACGCATTGCAAACATCCTGCCAGTCTGTGGAACATCCGACGGACACATATCTAAGTAGTAACGCAGCTAGGGGAGATAGTAATGTGAAGTGGAATCCTGCTTTGGATTGCTCTGTAAAACTGAATTTTAATGGAGCATTTAGAGAAAATCAAGGATTGGCAGGAGGATTTTGTTCTAAGAAATCCTATAAGTAGTTTAATTTATGGAGGTTCCCTATTCTTTCGTAGAAAAATTAATAATGAAGTAGAGTGGGAAGCAGTATAGCTGATTTGGGTGCAACGGTCTCTTAGATTCTAGAAAATTTGATAGTAGAAAGCAACTCCCTGGTGGTAGTTAATACCCTCCTAAAATGGAAGTTCTAATTGAAGACTCAATGGCTATGTAGAAGAGGTTGCAGGGACAAAAGAAAAGTCTGAAAAAAAATAGTTCTCAGCTTTGTTAGAAAATTTTGAAATCTGAAGAAGATTACTTGGCTAATGTGGGAATAAAGCAAGAGTCAATAACAGCGATTTACAATCATCCCCCTAGCCCTTGGAGGGAGATGGAGTGTTATCTTTTTTTACAGCCTCCCTGAGTTATGTTGTATATGGTTAAGAGTAGCTAATGGGAGTCTATTTAGAGTTCATTCATAATTATCTTGGAAGAGGCCTATTATGGGTTTCATATTGCTAGCGGAGGTCTTGAATGATAATTTTATTGGCTAATTCATAAGACTAGACGTGGCTGTAGCAGATTGGTAGATAATCATTCCTTATCTTTTGGACATAGTAGATTGGCAGATAATCATTTATTACATTGTGACTGTAGTAGATGGCATCATGGCAGTGTATGTCTCTTGAAAGTTGGATTGGCAAGCAAAAACAGTTCTGGTAAAGTAAAGGAGCAGATGCCCTAGGGAATGTCATAGATATAAGGTCAAAGCACATTTTATCATGTGATTAAATGAGACATTAAGGTTCGTTAAATGTGTACTAGGGGAGATAGGTTTGGATGCAAGCAATAGTCCTAACTCCTAAGGTAGTTATTAGAGGAGACTTCATCTTCAATCTTGCAATGGTCATTCTTGATGCTAACACTGGTTATGCTTATTAAAATCTTTTGCTAACACTGGTTATGCATATTAAAATATTTTTCTCCCCATACAATTTGAGGATATTTTTAAAGAAGAAGAGAGAGAATTATCCAAGAATATGGCAGCAAAATACTTGGAGGGTGCACAGAATCAATAAATTTGTCGGTGCAGTAGGATGGAAAGCAAGGAGAGATTGAAGAAATGCGACAAGAGATTATTGTTCTTAATGCATTCTGTAGTGATGTAGATAAGGATTTGTCAAGGCTGCATTCTGTAGTGATGTAGATAAACTATTTCAATCTTCTGTGGTGGCTCAGTCAATAGGGCATGTTGTTGAATAGAGCCATTTTTTGGCATTCACTTTCCTTCTCTACCTGGGGCACACCAAGGGAAGCAAGATTTAGAAGGTACTTCTGGCAAAATTGGCTATGTGGAATGTTGAGGTTATTAAGTAGGATAACTGGATAAGCAGTTATTAGCTCTCTTGACTTCCATGATAGACTTATACATGGCTACAACTGTGAGCCTTAGAACAGGACATGCCATTAAATGGTGTTTTAATCTTGTATTACAAATGTGGAAGCTATAACCGGAATATGAATCATTTGACAAAAAATCCTCAACAAACATTCCATTTTATGGAATGCAATCATTGTTGAACATGCACAGAATGGCTTGATAAGCTAGAGTATTTTTCAAGCCCAAGTCTAAATCCAAATTTATCCAAATTATGCTAATTGATAAGCTTTGGAACATGGTATGGAAACCTATTAGAAAATAAAAGCAAATTTTCTCTACATTTTCCAAATCAATCCTGCAAGCATGCATTTCAAAACAATGAAAAGTGAAGTTGAACACATACCAGGGCTTTGAATGTTGTAACAGGAGTCTCATCAATGCTTGGAATTCCCAGTTATGCAGTTCCTCATAAACACAATCTCTATCCTCGCCCAAAACAATTTAAAAGAAAAAAGATCACATAACAATGCAGAAAAAACTCAAAAAAAAAATGATGAACAGAACAAACAGGAGGCATGGCCATGCTCAAAAGAAAAAACAGAGCACAAATAGAGAAAGAAAACTACATTTAAATAAATCAAATAAAAGACGACAATATGAGAAGGAGAAATCAAATTTAACGATAATTTGAGTGTCGTTGGGATTGGAGCGGTGTAACGGCTATGCTTTTTTCGGATTGGTTTTTAAAATTAACAGTTGTCATTCAAACAAGTGGACAGATATTAATCATTGGCTATTTGTCCTCTATCCATTCATTTGTAAGTTCAAAGTATAATTGTCAAGTTTATTTTTCACTCTCATTTGGAAGTATTTGCAACTAAGTTTATGCTAGGAAACCTCTCTACACATTTTTTATGTCTTACACTTGTGTATGCCAATATTTTGGCGAGATTTATTCTTTTATCTAGTGTTTTGAAATGTAGTTTATTGTATTCTAAATTAAAATTGATTATTTATTTTTAATTATTGATTTTTGTTTAGTTTTTTGAGATGTTTGAAGCTACATAAAGTGATCAATTAAAGATCTTCAAAACATAGTTAAGAGATGTTTTTACTATTTTATCACTTGATTCAATTTCATTTCTTTAAATATAGCATTATTTAGTCTTCTAGTTTAAATATGGTGTAACAAATGTGAGATGGTGTTCTCACACATTTCTTGGTTTTGTCCTACTTTCAAGTGTTCAATCATTATAAAGTACCACTAAATTATCTCTTGCAAGGCTCCAACGTGAAATTTTACTACTAAGTCATTACTTAACAGTCTTTGACTTTATACCTTGTACACATGTCAATGCCATATTGAAATCCTATGTGTATAATTTTCTCTATGACACTCTAAACTCTCTAATGGACAGCCATGTTTAATGTTAAATTGTAATCATTGGACCATAATAATAACATAGTCGCAATGGAAAATGAGAGGTGTGTAAAATAGAATTGCAACATAACATTGTAATAAATTAATCCTCGTGTCTCTTATGTTGAGGGTTTAAAGACCATTTGGTTTAAATCTGGGAAACATATTTATAGAAATTGAGGAACATGGTACATTTCAAAATGTATGGGTATAGTAATAAAATTTGTATTATAATTTTATCTTGGCATTGTTATAAGTTGATATATGGTTGTTAGCATTCTATAAACCATTTTTGAATGAAAATGTGATTTAGTGCTACAATAAGTCTTTATCTTATATGGTCTTTGTGAAGGATTATAGATGAGTGTTTGTTATGATTAATGCTATTACAATTGTATTTATTTTATGTTGTAAGGTTATTATTGTTAAACAAATAATTTTTTAATATCAGATTATTGATTTTCCATAATCATATTAAAATATTAATTTTCCATAGTCATGCTTATACAATTGTAGTTATTTTAGGTTATAAGGATGTAAATAAAAAAAGTAGAAAGTATTCCTCTTCATTGTTACTTGTTTTTTTTCATTATTTAAAAAAATTGAAGCTCAAAGACTCGAAAAATTGAATATGGTGAGAATTACTATACACAAATGTTTCAATTGTCTATATGTTTTTCTAAAATTGATTACTTGCTTTAAATATAATATTAGAATATTAATCTCCAATAATCATTCATTACCAATCTAGGTTAATAATGCATACTTGTATGTATTTCATTAGATTAGCCTAAAATTTAATCTTTGGGAAAATCTTATTTTCCTTTAGAAAAATATTCAAGAAATTTAAAGATACATAAAAAAGTGATACACACACACACACATACACACATATACATATTCATATTTTTTAGTGCATTTGAAAAGATGTCTTAATATAATTACATGTTGCACACTTTGTGCTAAGTTTGCCTCCTTCCTAGAATCAATAGCCACATTTTTTTACTTTCACTTCCATATATTCTCATGCATTTGACTTCATCTCTTCCCTTTCTACATTTATTCACATATTCTTTTAGCATTAATTCCCACATGCTCAATCCTGATATTAATAGTTATTGTATGCGAGGAAAGTGGGTCACTGAAACTTGAAATGTGAAAAATGTGGTCTCAAAGAGGCTTGCTCACACACCCACAAGACTTCTTGGTGCAAGTTATGGAGTCCTGAAGAATGACTCAACTTCCCAAGGATGGTTCCATGGTTCTCTATCTCACAAGGTCCCTCAAGCCAATGCCTTTGCTCTCAGATCATTGAGCAAAGTGACTTAGGGATGACTAATGCAAGAATGAGGGATGCTTATGATTGATTTTAACATGAAAATGCATCCTATCAATGCATGATTCTGCAAATGCAATAAATTAGATTATAAGATGACAAGGTTAGTATAAGTACTATCCTAACATGATATACTAGTTAATGATTTAAGCTAATGATAAAGGAAATAGTCTAAAATGCTTATTAGATTAATTCTTATTGCAAAGAGAGACTAAATGTATTGATAAAATTGAGCATAAATGAGATACTAAAAGCTTGCATGGATCCCTAAAATGGAGGAAGTAGAGCTCTATTTATAGTGAAAATAGGGCAATGGATGGTCAGGATAGAAAGAGTTGATCAAGGGTCAAGATTGAAAGTTGTCAATCCATGTTTTCAATGTTCACCAATGAAATGGTGACAATTGTCAACGTAAGGTTGGTTGAGAGGAGAGGTAAGAAACATTAAATGCTTGAGAAGACTTCATGGTTACCTTAATAGGTAAGGGTTATCCAATGGATAAAGCTTTTACCCAAGGGGTAAACTCTTGTGAAAAGGTTAAAGGAATAACCATGGTCAAAGCAATAAATGTTTGATGAGACCCTTGGGTTAGATGGAGGTTAAGTTAGTCAAAAAGTCTCTAACCATGGCACTAAGGGTTAGTTAACCATTAATGGTTTGAAGACTTTGGGGACAAATTTGTAAGAGTCCTTCCAAATTTTGGGGCATTCAACAAGTTAGGATAAAGGCTTTAATGCCTTTTGAAGACTTTACTCCAAATTTGAGAAGTGACCTCCTCAAATTTAGGGAAAGGGGATAATGAATAGTTTTGGGCTAATTGATTAGGATTAGATGGATTCTAGAAGAAATTAGGAATAGGGTTTAGGATGCAAGTAGGAGATGTAGGAAAATGCAAGTGGATGAGGAAAAATAGAATTAATTAAAATAAATTACTTTATTTCAATTTGGTTGCAATTTGGGAAATTGAATAAATTAGATTTATTCATTTTGGGGTGGACTATTAATTAAATGTAAATTTAATTAAAAGTAGAAAGAAGGGGTTTAATTAAATAAAATGATTTATTTAATTAAATGATGTAAAAGGCTCTAGTGAATTTAACTAAATAAATTGAATAGTTTACTTAATTAAATAGAAGAATGTGGGCGATTTAGTTAAATTAATTTTTAACTAAAATAGAGGAATGAACATAAAATATTCATTTAGGAATATGATCATTTTTATATGTCTACATTTTTCCCCTCTTTGAAGTGGCGTGTGTGCACATGTTGATTCAAAGAAAATGATGTGTCGTTTTGATTTTTCATGTCGTGCCCCAGATTTGATAAACAATGCCCCAGATTTGATTAAATGATGTTGATAATGCCCCCTTGAGAGATGAATCAAAATTTTTGAAAATTTGATTTGATTTGGATAAATTTAATGGCATTTTAAATTTTGGTCTATGTTGAATGCGGTAAATTGATTCATCTCCTGATAATGATGTTTGGTAGAGTTGTATGAGACACCACGAGCAATATTCACATTCTGCCACGTAACCCTAATTTTGATTTACCCTATAAAAGGGAAAAAGTGATTCCTTTTTGTCTCATTTGTGCTTGTTGACTTTGGAGAAAGTGACACATGGAGAAAAGTCAACATGTCGATTCCATATTCTTCTCATCGATTCGAGTGCGTGTGGAGGTATCGGAGGCCCGTCGCGTATGGACCATCGGTAAGTCAACTTTTTTGACCCCTTTTTGATTTTTGATTTTGTCATTTTTAGTCATGTTTTCAATTTGTCACGCAGATTTTACGTTTTAGCGCGTCGAGGTCAAGAAATAGCGCATACGATAAATTTCGTAGCACGTAGGGTTTAATGAATTTAGGTAGCATCTGAAAGAATTAGGGTAGCGCATAGGTAGACTTGGTTAGCGCATTGTATTAGGTTAGCACACCAGGTGCACGGGGTAGCGCAGAAGGTAAAACAGGTAGTGCATAGGATTAGGTTAGCGCATAGGGTGTCTAGGAGGTCGCATGGGTAGGTCCAGATAGCGCATAGGTGTGACCTAGCACATAGGGTTAGATAGGTAGCACAAGAGCAGGATAGGTTAGCGCATGGGGTAGCTTTAGCACTTAGGGTAGATTGGATGGTGCATTGGAAGAAAAGGGTAGCGCGTAGGTTCTGGCTAGCGCATAGGGTGTATTGGGTGGCACGTGGAGAGGACAGGTTAGCGCATGATAAACAGTTGAGCGCGTAGATAAAATTGTTTAGTGCATAGGAAGTTTTTTTGGTGATATGTGAATGAAAAAAATTGGTAGGGTGATGCCAATTCTGTCGGGATAAGTGCAATTTGTTAGTCTGCGTGTCTGCTGTCACTGTTTTGATAAGTTGTCCAATATGAGTTCCGATATAACTTGATTTGATTTATGATTTTTCAAGTTGATATAGATTTGATGCGATTTTGATATGATGTGTTTGATATGATTTGTGAAGCTTTGAGTTGTTTTACAAGCTGCATTGATTGTGGAACTTGAGTTGTTTTACAAGTTGATATGGATATGAAACTTGAGTTATGTTACAAGTTGATATGAAACTTGAGTTGTGTTACAAGTTGATATGATTGTGAAACTTGAGTTGTGTTACAAGTTGATATGATTTGATAGATTGGTATGATGTGGAACTTGATTTAAATTGTTCAAAGTTTTCAAGTTTTTGAGATGAATTTGATTTTGATATCTATGTGTTGATGAGGAAACTGATATTGGACTTGCTTTGCTTTTTGACAGGAGCATCTTGGAGTGGTTCAGTCATGTGAGCGATTTCCAAGATTGTGGTCCTTGATACCATGATTGACACAAGCAGATAGAGATATTATTGAGAGGTGTGGCTTGACCTCGTTATTAGATATGCCTCGGGTTATCGTAAACTGAGGTTTATTGACAGCATTGGCTAAGAGGTGGCACAGTGATACGAACACCTTCCATTTGGCGACAGGCGAGATGATAGTGACGCCTGAGGATTGTTACCGGATTCTACAGATTCCCGTGGTAGGTGCATTGCTACCATATGAGCAGACTGAGGAGGGTGGGACTGAGGCACTTCGTCGGATCTTGCAGGATGATACTGTTTGTGGGTATGAGATCCCCTGGCAGGAGTTCTTGGATTTGCATTACATGCCTCTACCATTAGTTTTGGCAGGTTTCATAGGTGGGCTCTTATGTCTCGACCGTAGGTCGAAGGGACTAGCAGTGGGGTGGGGATTGGTTCTGGAGGACATGGTGACGCAGGGTCGCCGATTTGCATGGGGGTCAGCTATGCTGGCCCACTTATACAAGGATTTACATCAGGTGGTATACTTGGGTTATGGCAGTTTATCAGCTAGAGTGACACTACTATAGCTATGGGCGTGGGAGCATATTCCCGTAGCTAGGCCATTGGTGGACAGAGATAGGCCTGTTGGGTGTGCGTATGCATATAGATATAGAGGGATAGTTGTCTAGCATAAGATGGGAAAACTAGAGCACTAGAGGAGAGTGTTGGATGATATTGATACGGTCTTCTGGCGACCATATACAGGTTGCGAGGTATGGACAGAGGATGGGATGGAGATGCCCCATGTTTATATGACCAAATATTTGATAGGGCGGATGCCCTTTGTTATTGAGAGGTTTTTGCATGGGCGGGTACTGCGGTAGTATGGTCGACAGCAGGGGATTTCACAGGGATCATGCTTTTATGCTTGACGGAGACAGGACATTCCAGATTGGGGACCTCTGATTGACAACACGACGACAGTGGAGGAGTTCTTTCATTTAGCCGACTAGATTTGGGATTATGCCCCTAAGATAGTGGATGCAGGGATGACAGACGAGTTTGCAACACTCTTCGCAGCGCATGCAATGGCCTGGATATTAGATCCAACAAAGATGATTCCCGCTTTTGATGACGATGAGGATGATTAGCGAGGAGAGGCTGGTGAGGAGATAGAGGATGAAGGTGGTGATGGAGGGGGTATGATGGAGGAGGTGGTGATAGAGGAGGTGGTCAAGGTCAGCGAGAGGAGAGGTGCAGATTGGTTCGAGGGAGACTTGATCGGGGGAGGAGAGGAGAGAAAGGTGGAGATGGTAGTGTCAGAGGGGTACGGGGTGAGAGGATAGGGGGTGAGTGGCGGTGGATAGAGGGAGAGGAGGTTTGGCTATCAGAGCTATAGAGGAGGAGAGGGTTGGTGAGGTGATAGCGATGGTGGGAGGGCACGACAACTTCAGACAACTAGCCCAAAGGAGGAGATCAGATGTATTACCTCCACCAACACCGAGGATAGGTAGAGGGATAGGGGGTACCTCTTCATAGGTACCCCTGCAGATGCGGATTCCGATGCATGTGGAGGATGCGCAGATTAGATTGCTCCAATTGTCAGTGTGGTATTTGCAGACACAACTGTTGGTGCATCAACGTCAGATTACTCAGCTGACCACAGAGCATGATACAGAGATAGAGCGACGAGGTCAAGCGGAGGAGCTTGCGGCAAGTGTGCAGAGAGTGGTAGTAGGTGGTCTGATGAGAGACACCTTGAGAGAGCTGGCTTAGAGAGCCAAGGAGGGGAGTATTACTGGCGCCATTATGAGGATGCAGTTCCTAGGGAGCGCTGAGTGCAGAGTTTTACACAGTCGAGATCTAGTCGATCACGTGAGACTAGGTCGAGGACGGAGAGCAGAGGCGTGACAAGGCCTCCTAGACATGATCCACCTGGAGATCCAGGTGCTGGGACATCTTCAGTGAGACTGTCTCCTTCAGGAGATAATCATACTTGAGAGATGTTGTCTCCATTGTATTTTGATCATTTTGTTGTAGTTGGCACAAACATGACATATTTTGTACATTGATCATTTTTTGAGATATATATATATATATATATATATGACACCATTTTCTTTGATCCTCATGTGATGTGCTATGGATGATTCTTTCTATATGTTTTTGATTTTTCTATGATGATGCGATGCTTAGATAAATGGATGTGATGTGAAATTTGATGAATATGATGTGAGGATGCATGATGTTGTGAGATGTATCTTGAAAATGAGATGCAATTAATTGTAAAATGATATGCAACTAATTGTAAAATGATATGCAACTAATTGTTTTTGAGCATCCTCATCCTGCAGTTGTCATCCCTATATAGCCACTTGTTGTTTGCTTTCTTTGTATGTATCATCATTGAGCATCAATTTGTTTTTGGGATATGTTGAAAATTTATACAACCATAATGGTATAATTGAACCATAATGACCTGAGAAAAATTTACATGATTTTTTATTTTGCAAGATAGCACAAGCGTCAAGGTATAATTAAACCAGGACGAACTGAGTGTGGATTGCGTAGAAACAAACAAGATTAAACCATTTGTATGCTTAAAGTGGAATCATGTCTTCAGTGATGTGAATCACGTCTTGAGACAAGTATTTACACAGTATAGATGATCGCCTCATAGACAGAAAACTAAAAAAAAATATTGGAGTCCCCACGACGTTCTCTAGCTTTGAAGCATTATTGAGAAAATATATAGGATCCAACAATTCAAAAAGTTTAAGTGCAAACATAGTCAAAACTTTATGCAAGATGCAACATTTGATACTTCAAAAAATCATCCATCGTATTTTGTGAATCCTGTTAAGCAATCAATGTTTTGTTTTTGCGATTGTGTTGTTTTGCTGGATATGATGTTTTGAGTTTGCGACTAGTTTTGACGACATGAATGTGCTACAAGTTTTGATTATTTCCCCTAGCCAAGTTTACTTCTTGATGTGGATATGTACAGTGATTACCAAACCATGGTGAGATGCAATGAAAGGATATGCGGATAAACCAGGATAGTGACTACACTAAGTATGTCCTGGAGGGATAGTGTGATAAAAATGTTGGGCAATGGCCGATAGTGCTTGACTATGGATATAATGGTATGGATATAGATAGAGGAGTTGTCTTCTCACAAATAGCGCCTATTGCCAGGATTTCACTAGTTGCTTTTATTGTACCTTTTTATTTGCTTTTTCTTGATTTTTTTATTTTTTTTATTTTTTGACTTTGTCGTGCATTTAGACTACTCAAGTGTACTATTTCTTTAGATGGATGTTGTTAGTTGGTTCGTCAAGCACATCTCCTTCTGAAGTTGTTAGCTGATAGGCACCTAATCCATAAGCTGATATAATGACATAGGGACCTAACCAGTTAGGTTCAAATTTCCCTTTCTTTTCTCGATCTTGCTGATTTCTAGGATTTTCTTTGAGTACTAGGTCTCCAATTTTAAAATTTTTGGGAATGACCTTGTGGTTGTAGCTCCTGCACATGCATTGCTGATATGATTTGAGATGAGTGTAGGCATGTTGGCGTCATTCATCTAGAAGTTCAAGCTCTTGTAGTCAGTTAAATCGATATTCTTCATCTGGGATTAAGCCTTTTAAAGAGACTCTGAGAGATGGAATTTCTACCTCCAAGGGTAAGATTGCTTATGATCCATATACCAATGATATGGTGTAGTTCTTGTAGGTGTGCAGATGCTAGTTCTGTATGCCCAAAGTGCTAGATTGAGTTGTATATGCCAATCTTTGCCTGCCTCATTCACTATTTTCTTTAGGATTTTCAATATTGTTTTGTTGGATGCTTTTGCCTGACCATTCCCCTGTGGGTAGTAAGGTGTAGAAAAACGATGTTGGATTTTGAAATTTTTACATAGTTCTCATACGTCTTGGTTTTTGAAAGGTCGTCTATTATTTGTGATGATGGAACTGGGAATGCCATATCTACAGATTAGATAATGAAGGATAAAAGAGGCAATTTGTTTCCCAATCACTGTGGTCATGTGGACTGCTTCAATCCATTTGGTAAAGTATTCCATTGTAGTTATAAAGAACTTGTGTCCATTTGAAGATGAAGGATGAATTTTGCTGACTAAGTCTAGTCCCCATTGAAAAAAGGGCCAAGATGTTGTGAATGGTTGCAGTTCTTGTGCTGGTGCATGTATAAGATTGCCATGGATTTGGCATTTAGGACACTTCTTGGTAAAGTGGTAAGAGTCTTTTTCCATTGTTGGCCAATAATATCCCATTCTTAGAAGCTCTTTAGCAAGAGTAGTACCACTTGAATGTATGCCACAGATACCTTCGTGAAGCTCGTGTAAAGCGGAGCCAGATTTATTACGATCAAGGCAATGAAGAAGAGTACCATCTAGACCTCGATGGTACAAAGTATTAGCAGCAAGAGTATAATGGGCGACTTGTCAAATAAAGTTACATTTTTGGTTTTGGGATAGGTCAATGGGTAGGATGTTGTTCTTAAGATAGTCGTATACCGGTCCATATAACGGAGAGTCAGAACTGGTCAAGGCATAGATAACATGGGATTCAGAGTGGTCATAGGCTGGGGAGAACAGTTGTTCTACCTTAAACTCGTGACGACTCTGTTGCTCTAGGATTTGCAGTTGTGAAGCAATAGTAGCCATTGCATCAGTTGCTTTGTTATCCAACCTTGGTATTTGTTCGAAGGTGATGTGTACAAAATATTGCTTGAAATCATCCACCATTCGTTTGTATGGTAGTAGCTTGTCGTCCTTTGTCTGATAGTCATTATTGATTTGATTGACAACTAGTTGCGAATCTCTGTAGACTTTTAATTCTGTGATTTTCCATTCTATGATAATTTTGATGCCTATAACTAGTGCCTCATATTCAACAATGTTATTTTTGCATGGAAACATAAGCCTATATGATCTTGGGAGAGTGTGTCCTTTAGGGGTGATGAACAAAATGGCAGCACCTGAGCCATGTTGTGTGTAGGATCCATCAAAATATAAGGTCCATTGTTGTGTGGAAATAGTAAGAACATCCTTGTCTGGAAATTTGATCTCCATTGATTGTTTTCCTGGTAGTGGTGCTTCTTCCAGTTGATCTGCAATTGCTTATCCTTTGATTGCTTGTTGCTATGTGTAGTGGATATCAAATTCATTGAGGATCATGACCCATTTAGCCAATCTTCCTGTAATAGTTGCTTTACTAAGTAAATATTTGAGAGGATCAATTTTTGCAACTAGCTTTATTGTGTGAGCTAGCATGTAGTGCCGAAATTTTTGAGAGGCAAATACCATTGTTAGACAAGCTTTCTCAATGAATGTATAGTTTAATTCATATCCGTTCAATGTCCTGTTGATGTAGTATATGGCTCGTTCCTTGCCTTGTTGATCTTCTTGTGCTAATAATGCCCCCAATGATATGTCTGTTGTTGAAATGTAGAGAATGAGTGGCTTCCTTGCTATTGGTGGTACTAGAACTAGTGGGTTCATCAAGTATTGCTTGATTTGATAGAATGATTCTACACATTTGGCTTCCCATCTGAATGGTACATTTTTATGTAACAAATGGTTGAATGGGAGGCTTTTATCTGCTAATTGAGCGATGAATCGCCTGATTGATTGGAGTCATCCTTGTAGAGATCTAAGCTGGCTGATGTTCTTTGGTGGTGGCATCTCCATAATGGCTTGTACCTTTGCTGGATCCACTTCAATACCTTTAGCTGAAACTATGTAGCCTAGTAATTTGCCTGATGTAACCCCGAAGACATTCTTAAGGTTGAGCCTGACTTGGAATTTATCTAATTTGTCAAAAATATTTGCTAAGATGCTCAAATGTTCTGCTCTGGTGAAGGATTTAGCTAGTAAATCATCCACATAGTCTTCCATGAAGGTATGCATCATGTCATGAAAAATTGTTGTCATTGCTCATTGATAAGTTTCTCCTGCATTCTTTAAGCCAAAAGGCATGACATTCCAACTGTACATTCCCCATGGACAAGTAAATATTGTTCTATCTTGATCCTTTGGGGCTATCTTGATTTGATTATAGCCTAAAAAATCGTCCATTAGTGAGAGCATTGCATGGCCTGCTGTGAGGTCTACAATTATGTCGATACTGGGCAAAGAAAAGTCATCTTTTGGACAGGCTTTGTTGACATCTCTAAAATCAGTGCATATTATGATACTGCCATATGGTTTTGATACTGGTACAATGTTGGAGATCCATTCAGCATACTCGATGGGTCAGATAAATCCAACATCTAATAGTTTCTTCAGTTTAGCTTTCACCTTGAGTGCTACATGTGGATTCATCTTCCTCAGTTGTTCCTTGACTGGTTTAGCTCCTTGAGAAATGAATAAATGATGCATGATTAATTGCGGATCAATCCCGGGCATATCTACATATGACCAAGCAAAGTTGATCTGCTTTTCTTCAAAATTTTTAATAAATTCTGATCTTTCTTCCTCTGTTAGAGATTCTGCAAGGTGTATAGTTTTGGTTGCTTCTGTAGTACCAATGTTGATTGATTGAGTGGACTCAACCAATATGGGTGATCACTCATGATAATGCTCAGGAAGAGTGTCAAGTCTCTCGTCTTTAGGTGCCTTAAAAAGGTTTTCACCCTCAGATGCGTCCTTTATTTTTACTTTTGTGTGATCTATTGCTGCCATTGACTGGTTTTCAGCAGTAGATCCTTTATTTTGCTCATTTTTGTGACTAAGAGACTTGGCACTCCCTTGATTGTAGACATTGTTACTTTGTTCACTAGTAGAGTCTATTTTTGGGTTAACGGTACATAAGTGATGGATAATGGATTCGTCATTTAGGAAAATTGGTATATCTTGAGTTTTAGGTTCGTCCTAGTCTATTAGGTCTAGAAAGACAAGTGGTAAAGAGTTGTTAGGTGGATCAAGTTCGACTACTGTAAGTGTCAGGATGGAGGTATCATTGTGATTGGTCTGGGTGTTAAAGAAGTTAACGATTTCGTTGAGGTCTTCGATGGTATCATTTTCTCTATAGACTTGCTCATAATGTCATTGCTCGTTTTCCTTGGCATCATAGATATTTTGTGGACCAAATTCAAGCAGTCTAGATTTTGTGCTGCGTGCTTCTTGGGAGATGGGTGTATGACTGTCCTTTGCACAAATTTCTTCAATAATGTTAGAACAGCTGACCCATTCATATTCATTGGAATCAGTCTCAAAGGTATCATCCTAGATTCTATCAGTGCTGTGAACTGGTATGTTGTAGGGTGAGAATAGGTCTTTGATGATTGATACAAGTTTGATATTTTTCTATGATTCTGTATCAGATCTTGCTTCCACTTTTTGTATTTGTTCATATACCGTCTTTGCTTGAGGAGAAATAATACAATCAGGAGGTGATTCCTCTTTGCTGGATATTAGTTCTTGAATATGATGTACTTCTGTAGATGCTACCTTCTTTTGAATGACAGACTTCTCTTGATGTTGCTTCCTTTCTTGATATTCACATTCCTTACGTATTGTCTCTGCTGACTCAAATAGTGCCTCCTACCAGGAGTCTTCCTTGTATTTCTTCTCTGCTTTCCACTAAGGTTTTTGATATTTGTGTGGTGCCCTCTTTGCTAGTAGAGTGAGTTCAAAGCCCAATCCCTTTTTGTCTTTACTGAATTGTGAAGGAGGATCCAATGGTTTTGTGATGCCTTCCTGACGCTTACCAATAGGTCCTTTGCCATTGTATCCCATTTGCTGCATGATTAAGTAGCCTTTTCCATACAAGTGTGTTGGTATATCTACTTCCACAGTAGTTTCTCTGTCTTCTTCCTCATCTTTGTATAACCAACTAAGGATGTCCTTTTCGTCGGATTCATGTGCTAGAATGTCGAGTTGGATAAATGTGCCATCAAACTTGGTGATGGGTTGAGTTGCTTGATGTGTTGATGTTGTAGGTAATCCATGAGATCTAGGTGATGTTGGCAAGTTGGCTAAACACATGGGTTCCAAAGAGTATTCTCCCATGCCTTGTTCTTTGATATTCATTTTCTACTTGAAATCCATAGACAATGATGTAGACTTTTCTTGTTGAAGATCGGGTGCTGAGGAATTTTGTTTCTTTCTATTATGTGGAACCAAGTTGTCTTGGGCTACCCCCATAGCATTACAATGTTGAAATGGATTATGATTAGCTGATATAGAAACCTCCTGCCCATTGTAGAGGAATTTAACACACTGGTGATAAGTGGAGGGTACTACTTGCATTTCATGTATCCAGGGTCGACCCAATAAGATATTGTATGTGAGGTCTATGTCTAAGACCTGACACATAGTATCCTTTTGTATCGGTCCTACCTGAATTAGCAACACCACTCTTCCTTTAGATGATCTTTCTTCATCATCATATGCCTTTATAGTGATCTTTTTGCGTGGATCAATAGACTCCTTAGAGAAGCCTAATGCACGGATAAGTTTTAAGGTACAAATATTAAGTCCAGCTCCTCCATCTATTAATACTCATTTAACTCGGTGTTTATAAACCATGACTTCAATATGGAGTGGAGTATTGTGTGGATGGCTCAATGAGATATTATCATACTCAGAAAAAGTGAGGTTATGAGGCCCTATCATATGAGCCACCATGGTTTGGAATTTGTCAGCATCCAGATCTTGAGGTATATTTGTTTCTAGTAACGCTTATTCCAATATGTCTTTGTGTTTTGGTGAAAGTTTTAGCAATTCAAGTATAGATATTTGAGCAAGATTTTTGCATAGTTGACTGACTAGATCATATTGAATTTTGGGTATGGTGTTTGTTGTTGACATATGTCCCTTCAAGACATATTTTTGAGCTCTGGTTGTTACATTAATGGATTCATGTTCACGTCTATCTTTGATTGTGATAACATTGACTTGATTGTCCTCAGCTGATATGTGATTGATGGTGTCATTGTAAATGTGATTGATACGAGCTCCACGTGTATCGTTTGAGGTTGAAGCTCCATCTTTGTTATAGTTTGGAAGAGAATTTTTGAAAGCTCCGTGCTCACCATTTGTCTTTAGACCATCGACCGTTAAATCACCTATATCGATAATGTCTTGAACAATGTTTTTCAGCCTCATGCAATCATTTGTTTGATGACCTTTGTTGCGATGAAAATCACAAAAGTGTGAGTCATTCCACCAGGGTGGTTTGATTTGTGGTTCAAAGTTGTTGATTGTGGGTAAAGAGATAATTTTGTTTGCCAAAAGTTCTCTGAATGCTGACTCGAGTGATTGCCCCAATGGTGTGTAAATGCATTTTAGAAAGTTGTTTGTGTTACCCCGTGAGTTTGGATTAGGTCCTTGATTGGTGTTATTGTTTTGGGTATTGATGGTGTTGTTGGTGTTTGGTTGATCTTGATTGGTATTCAATGTATAAGTGTGAGGGCTTGGGTTAGCACTTTTGGGATTCTTTGTAGCTTGAGGATTACCTTATAACGTGAGCACGGGCTACTTTGATTTTGGATCATTTAATTCATTTCCTCCTTCATTTCCATTGTTTTTGTTTCTAGTCCAGAATCTGGATTTGTCCAAGTTGTTGTTGTTTTGGTTGTTGTAATTGGATGAACTTGTTCCTTCTTTGAAAAATTTCAACGTTCCTTTCTTGACACATGCTTCTTCTACTTGGATGCCATTCTCAATCAATTTAGAAAAAGATGGTATGCATTGGAGTTTGAGTCTGTAACTCATCTCACTGTTTAAGTTATCGATGAAAATTTCTATCTTTACCTTTTCAGGCACATCTCGAGGATATCTTGAAACCATACGTCACCAACATTGAAGGAATACCATGAATGTTTCATTGTTTTTTTGTTTGGTGTTACAAACGTCTAACATGGTGATAGCATGTTGAATGTTATAAGAATATTGAGTTATGAATTTGTTGACTAGTTCATCAAATGATCTGACGGGAGGTGTGATTTTGGATAACCATTCTATTGTTTGTCCTCCCAAGCTTCTTGGGAATAACCTCATCAAATAGGTATCATCATGAGAAAATTCAAGACTCATTGTAAAGAATTCTTGAACATGATCATGGGGATTGCTTTTTCCATCATACTTGTCAAATTTGGGAATGTCTGAGTTTGGAGGAAAAGGCACCATGTTCAATCTTCTGTCAAACAGATAAGGACAAATTTCATTTAATGAATACCGTACTGTTGTCCCTTGTTTCATGTATTGCATTTGTCTTTGTAACATTTGCATTTATTGAGTAAGAGCAATCAAAGGTACATTATTTTGTTGAGGGAAGAATTTTTCCCTTGCATTAGTTCTAGGTTGAAATGGTGTGTTGAATGGTACGTTTTGCTTGGGGATGTTTTGCTCAGGGATGCCTTGCTCAGGCAAGTCCTGTTCTGGTATATTTTGTTCAGGTATGTTTTTCTCAGGATCACGAGCTTCTCCTTCTCTTTGTCTTTCTTGATATTTGTAATGTCGAGATCTAGTTCTAAAAATGTCTATGTCTAAGTCCTCCGAAAGTTTAACTCCTTTTCTTGTGAGCATGAGTAAGTATTTTTCCTTGTCATTTTCCATGAGTTTCTCCACAAGTTTTTGAAATGAAGTGCTCTCTTGACATTCTTGAAGGAGTTCTTCTAAAATTTTGGTGTCCTCTAGATTTGGACGCTCGAAAGGATTTGGTAATCTCTAATTCATGCTAGATTCTGATTGCATTTCACTTTGTTTGTTTCATTGAGAGTGAGTGATAGTGGGCATCTAGTAGAAGCTCTATGTGATAAAAGGAATGAACTCTTCTTCAATGTTTTGTTCAGGGGTTGGTGGTTCGAATCGAGGTGTGTTGTAAGTGATGCACTCGTCGGGGAAGAATGCTAGATTGATCTTCCCTCCGTGATTTATTTGTTGGCTGAATGTGGAGTTTTGACAAAATGCTCTACTCCTGAATGGTTCCTTGTCAAATTCATTTGTTTTGTTTTGAAGATATAATCGTATATGACGAAGGAATGTTCAATGGGATTTGAAGAGTTGACGATTGATGTATAAAAATTTATTTCTTTGGGCAAGTTTCGAAGAACTCGGTTGTTGTTTCTTCAACTTAGTGTTATGATAAATATTCTTTCTTCTCAGAATATGAGGATTAGTCATGTACAAGCGATCAATGGTTTCCTTTGATTTGTTTTGGATTTAGTTTAGCTTGTTTTGGAAACTCAAGTTTTACTTTATCAAAGTGAAGGTTTAGATGCCCCCTAATGACAAAGTGTGTCAAATGATATGGAATACGAGCTTTCCTGATATGGAAACTTGATTTGACAACTTGGAGTTTTAAACAAGTGTTTTGGGATAGAAATCTGTTTGATTTAAAGGACCTGTTTGCCACTTGTGATGATGTTTCCCAATTTTGATAGCAAAGATATGTTTATCTTGTAACTAGTTTAAGATTTCAGAGAACTTTGTTAGATGGAAATTTGCTTGTAGAAATAGCTTTTGATACTCTATTCTTGGTTTTTCTGTTTGATGAAGGAAAGTTTTTGAAATTGTTCTCAAAATTTTCAAAATTGACCTCTATTTTGCCCTCTATTTTTCTGGTTTTGGCTATGCACTAAAACAGAGACGCGATGCACTACATAAAGTTCTCAATGTGCTAGCAAAAAGACCCCACACGCTATGTTGCCCCCTACTACGTGCTAACTGGTTAAAACTGTTTAACTTTGTTTTAGCCTTGGTTTAAAAGGTTATGCGCTAATATGGGCCTTCTATGCACTATCAGTTAGACCCTACGCGCTAAAGTTTGGCTTCCATGCACTAAGTTGATGCTTCAATGCGCTAAACTATTTTCAAAACACACCAATTGCAACTGTTGGTTTTTAGATTCTGGGTGAAGCGCTACTGTTAAGACTTGACGCACTAAAGAGAAGGTTTAATGCACTAAAAGATGGTTCCTACGCATTAAGATGTTGCTCTTACACACTAAACTACCTTGAAATACATTGACTTGGTTGTTTTTCTGCAATTTTGGAATTTTTGGCCTTGAGTTTTTAGTGCTGATAGATGATTTTCTGAAGTAACAAATGAAAGCACGACACCAAAGAGACAACCATTTTTCTTAATCTAAACAATAAGTGTATGTTCTGCGAGGATGTGTTCAAATCCTCAATGTTTTGACAAGTTTAGATACAACATGCACTTCAATCAGACTCTTTATTCAAGGGTCATAAGCAATATCATAGCCCACTAGTCTCGATACTCCATCAACTCAAATAGCTGTGTCACCCCCTAGGGGGCGCCCATTTTTTTGCCTTTTGCCAAAAATTAACCCAAAGTGAATTGCTTCACAATTGAATAGTTATCTTGGGAGATATATGGTGAGCGATCTTGGGGGCAGATTCTTCTCACCCTTGCACTATGATATTACAAATGTCTGGTTACTGACTCGGCTCAAATTTTCTATGCCAAGGTTCATAATCAAGCTTCCTGTTTGGCCGTCAGTGATAAACTCCCTCAGGAGGCTTCCCAACCTTTAGAACAAAGGCTATACGTATCTCAAGGATACTGGGGGAAGGTTAATCGCTACGCACAACCGTTGAAAATGACTTTCGTCACTTTTCACTTTTGATTATAGTGGGTTGGAACACTTGGCATCAAAGTCGTTCCCCACTTAGGTCGTTCCCTTCACACCGACCAAAAATGGCTTTAAGAGTTTCTCAACCCCTCGAGAAGGCAAGCCTGCTAAAGGTTTTATTGCTTGAATTATAGAAAGCTTAAGAGTGATTTGGCATTTTGATCACCCAGTTAAGGGGAGAGCATATACCTTCCACTTTCGAGACAAGGCAATCAAGTTATTTTTTTTAGCTTTCAAGATAATGATTTGCTAACTTCTATTTGGAGATGTCGCTCCATGAAAACATGGTGTTCTTTTTAACTTTTCAAGGCAATGATTTTCTAATTTGAAAAGAAGAACTTGGTCAACAAAATGAACACAATGTTTCGTCAATAAAAGAAATCGATTGGAAGGGGAAGATCTTCCCTCTTTAATTGCAAAACAAAAGACCTTTTGGGACTGTGTGATTCTTTTCCTTGCTAAAACCTAAAATGAATCCTTTTATACACAAAAGGATGGTGAAGTTCTTTTTAATCCATTTGTTTACAAAACTTTGAAAAACAAAATTGATTTGTTCTTTTTAAAACCCAATGTAAAAAATTTCTCTCCTAGAAAAGCAAGGAAAAATTTGTTTTGTGGTTCTTTTTAAAGCCTAAATAAAAGTGAGTTCAGTTTTAAGAAGAATCAAAAGATGTTTATATCTTAACTAACTTAACTAAGTTAGTAAAAACATTAACTATTTTAATGATCCTAAAACTAAGCTCCCACCTGTAAGAAATTTGTTAAAACCCTGCAAAATTCCAAGTGAAAGTGTTAGAAAACTTGTGGACTTCAACAAGTCTAATTTTTTATTTTCGGTTACAATTTTTTTTTTGTTTTTTTTGGCCTCTATCTGTGATGCACTATAGGACAAACTATATGTGCTACAAGGTAATCCAGATGCGCTATAGAATAGACCCCACGCGCCAAGCTGTTTTCCAGATGCGCTACTCTGTTTTTCTCCCGCTCCGAGACCTATAAGAAAGTATTAGTGGGAATGATGCACTAAGGTAAAGGTTGTACATGCTATAAAATAGACCCCACGTGCCAAACAGTGCACTGTATGCGCTAAAAGATCGACCAAATGCGCTAAGGGATGTTCCCTACGCACTAATTCCTGTTTCCCACGTACCTGCAAAAGTGTTTATTTTTAAAAACTGATTTGATTAATGGGGTAGTGCCCCACGGTGGGTGCCAGAAATGTATGCAGGGAAAGCGAGTCAATGAAACTTCAAATGTGAAAAATGTGGTCTCAAAGAGGCTTTCTCACACACCCACAAGACTTCTTGGTGCAAGTTATGGAGTCATGAAGAATGACTCAACTTCCCAAGGATGGTTCCATGGTTCTCTATCTCACATGGTGCCTCAAGGCAATGCCTTTACTCTCAGATCATTGAGCAAAGTGACTTGGGGATGACTAATGCAAGAACGATGGATGCTTATGATTTATTTTAACATGAAAATGCATCCTATCTATGCATGATTCTACAAATGCAATAAACTAGATTATAAGATGACAAGGTTAGTATAAATACTATCCTAACATGATATACTAGTTAATGATTTAAGCTAATGATAAAGGAAATAGTCTAAAATGCTTATTAGATTAATTCTTATTGCAAAGAGAGACTAAATGTATTGATAAAATTGAGCATAAATGAGATACTAAAAGCTTGCATGGATCCTTAAAATGGAGGAAGTAGAGCTCTATTTATAGTGAAAATAGGGCAATGGATGGTCAGGATAGAAAGAGTTAATCAAGGGTCAAGATTGAAAGTTGTCAATCCATGTTTTCAATTTTCACCAATGAAATGGTGACAATTGTCAACATAAGGCTGGTTGAGAGGAGAGGTAAGAAGCATTAAATGCTTGAGTAGACCTCATGGTTACCCTAGGAGGTAAGGGTTAAGGTTAGGTTAGGGTTATCCAATGGATAAAGCTTTTACCCAAGGGGTAAACTCTTGTGCAAAGGTTAAAGGAATAACCATGGTCAAAGCAATAAATGTTTGATGAGACCCTTGGGTTAGATGGAGGTTAAATTAGTCAAAAAGTCTCTAACCATGCCACTAAGGGTTAGTTAACCATTAATGGTTTGAAGACTTTGGGGACAAATTTGTAAGAGTCCTTCCAAATTTGGGGGCATTCAACAAGTTAGCTTGTTGAATGGATAAAGGCTTTAATGCCTTTTGAAGACTTTACTCCAAATTTGAGAAGTGACATCCTCAAATTTAAGGAAAGGGGATAATGAATAGGTTTGGGCTAATTGATTAGGATTAGATGGATTCTAGAAGAAATTAGGAATAGGTTTTAGGATGCAAGTGGGAGATGTAGGAAAATGCAAGTGGATGAGGAATAATAGGATTAATTAAAATAAATTACTTTATTTCAATTTGGTTGCAATTTGGGAAATTGAATAAATTAGATTTATTCATTTTGGAGTGGACTATTAATTAAATGTAAATTTAATTAAAAGTAGAAAGAAGGGGTTTAATTAAATTAAATGATTTATTTAATTAAATAATGTAAAAGGCTCTAGTAAATTTAACTAAATAAATTGAATAATTTACTTAATTAAATAGAAGAATGTGGGTGATTAAGTTAAATTAGTTTTTAACTAAAATAGAGGAATGAACATAAAATATTCATTTAGGAATATGGTCATTTTTATATGTCTACAGTTATATTTATTTATTCTACGCAATATCTATTATGCATGTGAGTGGTCCCATGTGATTGAGGTTTATTCATTTTTTAAGTTCAAATTATTGACTTGTGCACTTTTTGACTAATCGATGGAAGTCAAATTTACACACATTTGTGTGATGGTTTTTAATATATTTAAAACATTCACTTGAACATATCAACACATCAAGGAATCATTTGATCATGTCATAAAACCATTTGCAATTTCCTATCACTTCAAGAAGCATACATTATAGGAACACCTCACTTTACAACATTAAAAGCAAAATATTTGCCTCAATATTTTCATGTAGGACACCGTATTGCTTACTTGTTGTCTATCATCATTCATTAAGGACATATAACTTATCACTAAAGGTTTTAACCTAGGAAAACTTGAGGCTAGGGTGGAAGCATAAAGGTGTGTCCCACTTTTTGGTCTAAGTGCAACATTGCAATATAAAAATAGTTACATTTCTCATGAGAGATGGGTTCTTGTGAACCACTACTCATGAGTCATTGGTCAATGAGTTTGACTCAAAAACTACACAGTTGAATCCTGACAGAAATATCATAATAAAAAAATAATTAAATTTCCAAATTTGTCACTTATAACAAGCAAACAATTACAAATCTGAAAAAGATGTGAACTAGCAATTTGTGTAGATTCTATATATATATATATGCCTTGATTTAAAATATTTGGTAATAACTTGTTTCTTATTCTTTAATTTTTTAATAAGTGACATTTTTCCATTAGATGTAATGTGTTTAGAAATAAGAGTATTTCATAAATTCTTAAATCTATATAGTCAACACTAATATATAGGGTATGAATTTTTTCTAATTTTTTGACTTGTATTCTAGTTATTATTAAAATTCTAATTAAGATTAGTTATAATTGAGATTAATATTTTTCCATCTAACATAATGATTTTGTATATATCCATATTTATTATTATTTCTTAAATAGACACACCATTATAATAAAGGGTGGCCATTTTCTTCAATATTTTTTAATATTTTTCTACATGCTTAGAACATGGATCGTTACATCCTTAGTAAAAAGCTATGTTTAATAGAAAATAGAAACTAAATATGATAATTAAATAAAAAGTGATTAAATATTATATTTTCTAGAAAGATTACTATGAAGGATACAATCAAGCAAAAATGTGGACAATGGTAACTATCCTAAATTCCCAAAACTTACCCAAATCGGTAATTTTTGTGAAAAGATGGTTGACCAAGAAAAGGAATGCCCAAATGAAAGGGTTCAAAAAGGGGATTTATAATGAACGGTCATTGAATCAAGGTCTTTCATTCAAAGGTACATGTATTTGAATACCTAATTCTATGTAGTTTTCTATATTTAAACATTAAAAATTACCTTCATTTAAGGCCCCTTAACCTCCATTTCAAGGTACCTTCTTTCAAACTCCATTTTCACATGGAATTTTTTATAACTCTAATGAAGGTTCTTCATTCAAAGATATTCATCATTTATTTCCTCAAATGACTCACTTTTGTGAAATGTCCCATAGGTGGGACATAGCTATATGCTTCTAGCTACTAGAGATTAAGCTATCTCAATAGCATATTCCTAAATAACACTAGCTCTTGACAACTAGTGATGAGTAAATATCACACAAATTGGGTAAAAGATGCTTGCTATAAAATAGATCAAGACTACACCTAAATTAGATCTTCATCATATAAATTTATTTCAAAGTCATGGAATCAACCCATAGAGAGTCATAGGTGTACACAAAATTTTAAATTGTTAGCATGATAGAAGGATGCCTCTTGTAGACGTATAAAAATGACCACATTCCTAAATGAATATTTTATGTTCATTTCCCTATTTAATTAAATCCAATTTAATTAAATTATCCACATTCTTCTATTTTATTAAGTAAATTACTCAATTTATTTAAATAAAATTCACTATATCCATTTAATGAATAAATCATTTTATTCAATTAAATCCCCCTAGCCACTTTTAATTAAATTCAAATTTAATTAAATAGTTATCCTAAATTGAATAAATCTAATTTATTTAATTCCTCCAAATTGTAACCAAATTGAATGAAAATCATTTAATTCAATTAAATCCTATTATCCCCCATCCACTTGCAAAATCCCAAACCCCTTCCTAATCCCTTCTAGAATCTTCTAATCGCTTCTAATTAACCTAACCCTCCTCTAAACTTTGTCACATCCCTAAGCAAAGGGAAGTCACTTCTCAAATGGCCCAAAGTCTTTGATAACCATTAAAGGTTTTCAACCTTCAATCACTAAATCCTTAAAGTCTTTGAAAACCATTGAAGGCTTCCAACCTTCAACCACTTAATCCCCAAAGTCTCCAATAACCATTAATGGTTAATTAAAACCCTCCCACATGGTTAAAACATTTGTTTTGACTCAACCTCTACCCAACTCAAAGGTCTCATCAGGCCATTAATGCTTTGACCATGATTATCTCTTAATCATTTGCACAAAGGTTTATTCTTGGATTAACTCTTAATCCAGTGGGTAAACCTAATTTAGACTTGACCCTTAGCCTTTAGATAACCATGAGGTCTTCTCAGGCCTTTAATGCCTCCAACCTCTTCTCTCAACCCAATCCTATGTTGACACTTGTCACTATTTTATTGGTGCCAATTGTGCACATGGATCCCCAACTTTCAAACTTAGCCCTTGATTAAACCATTTAATCTTGACCATCCATTGCCCTGTTTGTGCTATAAATAGAGCTCTCATTCCTCCATTCTTAACAATCATCTTTCAAATTTGAAGCATCACACTTATGCTCAAATTCTTTCAAGCTTTCATATCATTTTTATGCTCATCATTTAGCCTCTTTTAGATCAGAAAGTAGACTAAATATGCATGTTTAGAATAATTTCTTTATCATTTTAGCTCAATCATAGACTAAATATAGTATGCTAGGATAGTATTCATACTAATCTTGTCATCTTATCATTTAGATTATTGCATTTTAGAATCATACCTAGCTTAATATCCATTTCATACTAAAATTTATCAAAGCATCTCTCATTCTCATATTTGCCATCCCTAAACCATTTTGCTCAGTAATCTGAGAGCAAAACGTTGGTTTGAGGGACATTGTGAGATAGAGAACCATGGGACCCTCCTTGGGAAGCTGAGTAATACGTTATTACTCCATAGCTTGCATCAAGAAGTCCTCTGGGTGTGTGTGGACTAGTTATTTACCAAATTTTCACATTTTAAGTTTTATTCGCCCACTTTTCCACCATACATTTCTGGCGCCCACCGTGGGGCCTAACCCCAAATAACAAATCGGTTTTTCAAATTAATGACTTTTGCAGGTCCGCGGGAAACAGGAATCGGCACGTAAGAAACATTCCATAGCGCATCCGCCTAACAGTCTAGCGCTTCTAGCCTATTGTTTAGCGCGTGGGCTCTATACTTTAGTGCGTGAAGACCTTTTCTTAGCGCATGATTTTGTTTTAAAATTTTTTCCTGTAGGTCTCGACGTGGGAAAAACACAGAAAAGCGCATCAACTTAACATATTAGCACATCCGATCCCCAGTTTAGCGCTTGTAATCCATCATCCAGCGCGTAAAACTCAAAAGTTAGCACATCATATTTCAAATTTTCCTGCAGAATTGACCGCGGGAGAAAGAAAAGGAACAGAGCAGCGCTTCCAATTCACAGGGTAGTGCATCCCAGTAATAGTATAGCACATAGGAACATAATTTTAGCGCATCTGGATTTTATTGTAGCACGTACAGTCAATTCTGTAGTGCATCACAGACAAAAACAAAAAAACAATTTTTGTAACCGAACTGAAATTTTAGACTTGTAGAAGTCCCCCAAATCATCTGACATTTTATCTCTTTTGTTTGCTTACAGGATGCTAACAGTTTCTTGCAGGTAGAGCGAGAAATTTTATGTTAAAAATGATTTCTTTTGTTGACATCCAAATCGGAAATTTGCTTTGTTGACCATTTCCTTTTTATAGATCAGAAAATCTTTCTTTTAAAGATTAAAAAGAACATCATGTTTTTGTGGAGCAACATCTCTACATAGGTTAGTAAATCACTAAATTGGAGGTTTAAAAAGAATTTTTGATTACTTTGTCTTGAAAGTGGAAGGAATATGCTCTCCCCTTAACTGGGTGGTCAAAAATCCAGACCACTCTTACCGCTTTCAGTAATTCAAGCATTAAAACCTTTAGCAGGCCTGCCTTCTCGAGGAGTTGCAATCAACTCTTAAAGCCATTTATGGCCGGTGTGAAGGGAATGACCTAAGTGGGAAATGGTTTTGACACCAAGAATTCCAACCCATTATAATCAAATGTGGAAAGTGACGAAAGTCTTTTTCAACGGTTGCGCACAATGATTAGCCTTCCCCCAGTATCCTCGAGATACGTAAAGCCTTTGTTCTAAAGGTTGGGAAGCCTCCTGAGGGAGTTTATCACTGACGACCGAACGGGAAGCCTGATTAAGAACCATAGAATTAGAAACTTTGAACCGAGTCAGTAACCAAACATTTGTAACATCATAGTGCAAAGGTGGGGAAGAATCCGCCCCCAAGATTACTCACCATATATCTCCCAAGATAACTACTCAACTGTGAAGTAATTCACTTTGGGTTAACTTCTGGCAAAAGGCAAAAAAATGGGCACCCTCTAGGGGGTGACATGGCTGTTTGAGCTGACGGAGTATCGAGACTAGTGGGCTATGATGTTATTTAAGACCCTTGACTAAAGAGTCTGTCTGAAGTGTATTACTTGTATCCAAACCTGTTAAAATATTGGAGATTTTAACACATCCTCGTAGAACATACACTTTCTGTTAGATTAGGAAAAATGGTTATATTTTTTGTGTCGTGCTTGCGTTTATTATTTCAGAAAATCATCCACACTTGAAAATTTCTCAACAAAATTCAAAATCCTCAAAAAAATCACCCAAACAGAAAAATCAGGGCAGTCAAGCACATAAGAGCAACATCTTAGCGCGTGGAACACTTCTATTAGCGCATCCAAACTGCAAATTAGTGTGTGCAATTAAAGCAGTAGCGTTTTATCATCAGGCAAAATAGTATACAATCTTTTAGCGCATCCGAAACACAGTCTGGCGCGTGGCAGCAACATTTTAGCACGTAGGTGCCCACAATTAGCGCATAAAGTAAAATAGTTAGCGCGTATCAGGCCCAGTATAGCGCGTAGCTTTTTCGAACAAATTCCACAACATTTTTCAACAGCCTGAATTTTAGCGCGTCGAAGAAATAGCTTAGCGCTTCAGAACCATATTTTAGCGCATTTACTCCAACAGTTAGCGCATAGATTTTATACAGTTAACAAAATTTTCCAGAGAGTTCAAACTTTAGCGCGTGTCTAGGGGCAGCTTAGCGCGTGTGCTTAGTCTTTTAGCGCATCTGGTAAATTCAGTAGCGCATGTAAACTCTATTCTAGCACGTGATTCAAAACCGAAAAACAAAGAGTTAAAACTGGAAAAATTTTAAAATTTTCAAAAACATTTTAGAAGACTTTTTCATCAAAAATCATCTTTTATCAAACCAGAGTGACAAAAACAAACCATTAAAAACTTTTCTCAAGCTAAAATTGTGTCAAACAAAGTTGTCAAAATCTGAAACGAATCGAGCCATAGAGGATGTCTCTCCTATCATAATCCGGAAAATTTTCATCTTCAGTATCAATCAAATCCTTTACCATCTTACGGATTTTTATCTCAAAAACACTTGTCTAAAATTTTCAAATTGTCAAATCTAGTTTCCAGATCAGGAAACTTTTTATCCATATCATTTGGCACGCTTTGTCGTGAAGGGGCATCTAAACCTTCATTTTGATAAAGTAAGATTTGAAATTTTTAAAACAAGAATCAACTGAATCCAAACAAATCAAAGGAAATCATTGATCACTCATGCATGACTTGAAATTTTCAAAACAAGAATCAACTGAATCCAAACAAATCAAAGGAAATCATTGATCACTCATGCATGACTAATCCCCTTATTTTGAGAAGAAAGAACCTCTATCGTAACATCACGTTGAAGAAACAACAACCTAGCTTTTCCAAATTCATCAAGAGAAATAAGTTTTTATACATCAATCGTCAACTCTTCAAATCTCATCGGGTATTCCTTCATCACGTCAAACGTTATATCCAAAACAAATCTAGCGAATTTGACAAAGAACCCCTGAAAACAAGAGCATACTGTCAAAAGTCTGCTTTTAATCAAAAGATAAACCGTGGAGGAAAGATCAATCCAGCATTCCTACCCGATGAGTGTATCATGTATAACACATCTTGACCAGAACCACCAACACCCGAGCGACACATCGAAGAGGACTTTGTTCCTTTCATCACTGAAAGTTTCTATTAAAATGCCTGTCACTCGCTCTCAAAGAAACAAACAAAGTCCTCTTACGAGTAAAGGCGTTAAACTTCCTGAAGATTTTGACGCAAACGTCTTTCAAACCGGGTCTCAACAATATACATATCAAGAACAACAAAGAGAAGAAAAAATGCGTATACCTGAGCAACACATTCCAGAACAACGTATACCAGAAATGTGTATACCTGAGCTTGAAACTCCAGAACAACACATACCGTTTACTACACCTTTTCAGTTAAGAACAAATACAAGGGAAGAATTCATCCCTCGACAAGATAATGCGCCCTTGGTTTCTCTTACTCAACAAATGCAAATGTTGCAAAGACAAATACAAGATATGCAACAAGGGACAACAGTGCGGTACTCTATAAACGAAATCTGTCCTTATCCATTTGACAGAAGATTAAACATGGTACCTTTTCCTCCAAACTCAGATGTTCCCAAATTTGATAAATATGATGGGAAAAGTGATCCTCAGGATCATGTTCAAGAATTTTGCACCATGAGTCTTGAATTTGCTCATGATGACACTTATCTGATGAGGTTGTTCCCAAGAAGCCTGGGAGGACAAACAATGGAATGGTTATCCAAGATTACACCACCTGTCAGATCATTTGACGGATTGGTTAACAAATTCATCACTCACTATTCTTACAACATCTAACATGCCATAACCATGCTAGATGTTTGCAACACCAAACAAAAGAACAATGAAACATTCATGTTATTCCTTCAGCGTTGGCAACGCATGGTATCCAGATATCCTCGAGATATTCCTGAAAAGGAGAAAATGGAAATCTTCATCGATAACTTAAATGGCGAAATGAGTTACCGACTCAAACTTCAATGCATACCATCTTTTGCCAAATTGATTGAAAATGGCATTCAAGTAGAGGAAGCTTGTGTCAAAAAGGGAACACTTAAGTTCTACAAGGAAGGAACGAACTCATCAAACTACAATAACCAAAACAACACCAATCTTGACAAATCTCGATTTTGGACTCGAAACAAAAACAAAGGCAACAATGAACCATATGATCCCAAATCTAAACAACCAGTGCTTGCATTATCAGGAAATACTCAAAATGCGAAAAATCCTAAAAATGCTACTCCCAGTGCTAACACATACGCACCAAACAATGCTCAAGGACAACTCAACACCAACAACGCCAATGATAATCAAAGCAAAAACCTGAATCTAGGGTCTAACAACAATTCACGCAACAACACTAACAATTTCCAAAAGCGTATCTTCACACCACTGGGCCAATCATTAGAATCCGCATTCAGAGAACTGTTGGCAAACAAGATTCTTTCTTTGCCTCCAATCAACAATTATGAACCCCCAATCAAACCACCTTGGTGGAATGATTCACACTATTGTGATTTCCATCACAACAAGGGTCATAGAACAAACGAGTGCATGAGATTGAAACACATAGTCCAGGACATGATTGATCGAGGTGACTTAATGGTGGATGGTCTCAAAACAAATAATGATCATGAAGCCTTCAAAAATCCTCTCTTAAATTATAACAAAGATGGAGCATCAACTTCAAATGATACACACGGAGCTCGTATTAATCACATCTACAACAACACAATCAACCACATATCAGCTGAAGACCATCAAGTCAATGTCATAACCATTCGAGATCGGCATGATCATGAATCTGTCAATGTAACAACCCGGACTCAGAAATATGTCTTGAAGGGACATACTGCACCTCCAACTGCCACACCAAAAATCCAATACAACTTGGTTAACCAACTACGTAAGACTCCAGCTCAGATATCTATCCTGGAATTGTTGAAACTATCCCCAAAACACAAAGACATATTGGAGCAAGCGCTATTAGAAACAAATGTACCTCAAAATCTGGATACAGACAGATTTCAAGCCATGGTCACCCATATGACAGAATCTCATAACCTCACCTTCTCAAAGCATGACAATACTTCATTGAGTCATCCGCATAATACTCCTCTACATATTGAAGTCATTGTTTGCAAACACCGAGTAAAAAGAGTCTTAATAGATGGAGGAGCCGGACTTAATATATGTACTTTAAAGCTTATCCGTGCACTAGGCTTCTCAGAAGAATCTATTGATCCTTGTAAAAATATTACCATAAAAGCATATGATGATGAGGAATGGTCCTCTAAAGGAACAGTAATATTACCTATTCAAGTAGGGCCAGTGAAAAAGGATACTATATGTCAAGTCTTAGATATTGATCTCACATACAATATCTTGTTAGGACGACCCTGGATACATGAAATGCAAGCAGTACCTTCTACATATCACCAGTGTGTCAAGTTTCCTTATGATGGACAAGAAATCTCCATATCAGCTGATCACAATCCATTTCAACATTGCAACGCAATGGGGATAGCCCAAGACAGTTTGGTTCCTCATAACAGAGAAAAGCAGCGGTCTTCAACATCCAATCCACCAACAGCAAAATCCAACTCCTTATGGGGAGACTTCAAAAAGAAAATGCAAATCAAAGACCAGGGCATGGGAGAATATTCTCTGGAGCCTTTATGTTTGACCAGATTGCCAACATCACCTAGATCGCATGGTTTACCTACTATATCAACACATCTGTCAACTCAACCCATCACTAAATTTGATGGTACCTTCATCCAATTGGGTACTCTAGCACATGAATCAAAAGATAAGGACGTTCTTAGCTGGCTATACAAAGATGAAGAAGAAGATAATAGAGCAGCCGCTCTGGACATTGTTCTACCAACGCACCTGTATGGAAAAGGCTACTTAATCATGAAGCAAATGGGATATGGCGGTAAAGGACCTATTGGGAAATGCAAAGAAGGAGTCACTGAACCTATAGATCTTCCTTCACAACCTAGTAGAAATAAAGCAGGATTAGGTTCTAAATTCACCTTCCTATTGAAACGGCCGCCACACACAAATGCAAAGTTTGTATTTGAATTACAACTCACACTTGACTACTTGTCGCATGAATGAAGAGTAAACTTATCATCATTCTTATTAAAATTGATCATGTTATCACTGAGAAGAACCTGTTGGCAATTGACACTCATTGGATTCATTTTGGTGTCATTGATGGCAGCAAGATATGATGGAAGTAATAAACTGACACTAGGAAGCATATACCGGTAGATACCGGCTTTGGAGCATTCAGGGCTACACTGGCACCGACACCGGCATCAACACTTCTTTGGAAGCTAACATCAAGGAGGATTTACTTAAATCATTTTGTAATTATTATTGTTAAGGCTGCCATTTTTGTAAATGTATTGTAAGCCGACATAAGGCATATCATTTGTAATAGGTATATAGGTCAGTCTGCTAGGTTATTTTTGAAAAAAAAAAAGATATATGATATGTGTGGATATAGGAGAATATAGCAAAACTGTATGATGCGAAATATATGTATGGAGATCATTTTGTATGCGGATGCTATATCATGCAATGATCTGTAGATAGCTTGGAAAGCATTCTTGGAGGAGAAGAGATACTGGTAGTAGTTCAGAGTTTATGAACCGGTACAGAGAAGAGCCAGAACCGGAACTCTATTTGGCATAGCAGATGCATTCTTGAGTTCATTTTTAGTAATTTACTTTGGCAGTTAGTGAGACTCTTTAGTGATGAGCAGTATGCTCTAGGCAGTGTGCCTTTCTACAAGTGCAGGCCCCTATTATATGTAATATCTCTTCATATGGCCAGTGAAATGATATTGTGGGTCACAAATCCCACTATGGTTTTTCCTCATTGAGGTTTTCCACATATAAATTTTGTGTGTTATGGTGTTCATTTATGTGGATGGTTTATTTGCTTCTTGTTATATGTTTATTTGTTTACCGGTATATATATGCATGGTCTAGAAAGTTAAAAACTATTCATTCCGACAGAACACTGATTTACCCCCCTCTCAGTGTTCTTGGATCCCAACAATTGGTATCAGAGCTTGGTACCTTAGAAGAAGTTTAACAGCTTTAGGAAGATCTTGAAATTGGAATCTTTGAACATGGATATGGAGAAGCAACTTGAGATGGCTCTTGAGGATTATGATGTTGAAAGGATGAAGAACTTGAAATTGCAAGAATAATTGAATTTTGCAAATGAATTCATTCTTATCCTGCAAGAAAGGTTATCATCTGCTCAAGCCAAGAGAAAAGAACTTTTGCAACAACCGGATGATGAGGAGAAGAATGCTCTTAAGGAACAATGTCAGAAACTAAGTCAAGTAAACATGCTCATGAAGAATGAAATGCAAGATCTAACTATGAGGTTATCAAAAGATATTGAGGATAAAAAGAAGAAGGAAGATAATCTGGTTATATCTTTGAAGAACAAATTTGATGAATGCGACAGATTGACTCATGAGAATAATTTGTTAAGAATTGATTTGGCACACTCTCTGAATAATGAACAAGAAGTTGAAAGACAAGTAACCACTCTGAGAGATGATCTAACTACTACAAGTGAGTATAAAGAGAAGTTTAGGATCGGTGTTGCACAACTGGATGACTTATTGAAAAGACAAAGACATATTGATGATTCTAGAGGACTTGGATTTGGACAAGGTGAAAGCTCCGGTACTGCAAATGATGATCAGACAACCGACATGCAGAACTCATCAAAACAGAGGAAACCGGTAAGGCAATCTAATGCTTATAAATTCCATGGTATATGTTTTGTTTGCAATAAAATTGGGCATATGGCTAAACAATGTAGAAATAAGGCAAATCAAAACTACAATTTTGTTCCCGGTCAATGCACAAATTGCAAGAAATATGGTCATAGATCAGAAGATTGTAGAATAAATGTTAAATGTCATGCATGTGGAAAGTTTGGACATTTTGCTAGTCATTGTAGGTCAAGAAATGATTCCAGATATGTCAAAGCAATTTAGAAGAACAATGTTACACATTATGCATGCAATAAAATAGGTCATATTGCTAAGTATTGCAGAAGCAAGACTCAACCGGTTAATAATGATAAAGGAAAGCAGAAGGTAGATGAAATACAAAAAGATCACACCAAGAGATGGGTTAGAAAATCTGAAGAACCAAGTGGAGATGGATCTATACCGATAACTCCACCAGTAGAACAAAGTATTCCTCCATCGGCTGGAAATTCCACCAGTAACTAAGGCATAAGGTCCTGGCAAAGTTGGAGTAGCTGGCACAGGTGGACCTTCATCTAGTACAAGAAACAAAGAAACATGAAAAATTAGAATTAACAATCTTTTAAGTAAAGTCCATTCTTTTTAGATGATTTTACTTGTGCCATCACTTTTTCATATTGTTTTCTTAATGGTTAATTCGATAGAATGAATCTGTTCCTCTTAAAGAATACTGAGGTTGAACACACAGTGCATAACCATAGTTGAGCTAATATCTAATTGGTCAAGGTTGTTATCTTTGCCCTCTATAACAGAATACAGGCTCTATTATTCTCTATACATTATTTCCATGTTTAATAAAAATCTAAGTAATAAAGTAGTCATAATACATTCTAGAAATAGCCATAAAGGAAAACTGGAGAAATCTTACTTGATGGAATTATGTGGTGTTTAGACACCAGTCTTCTGGAAAGGAGAACAAGAGCTTTCCCAGGAGTTAATGGAATCTAGATGTCTGAGGTCTGAATGACCCGGCTAACCACTTGGCACTGACGGGTCGCCACTGAATAAAAATGAACTTAATAGTGCAAACAAATATAGATAAATTTAGAATAATATTACAACACTTCAAAACTATGATCACTCCCCTTTAGGTTACTAGCAGTCGCTAATGCAGTCAACAACAATGATTTTCCTTAGTCTGAAACTTCGCTATTGATAAGAATTCAGAGCCTAGAACCCACCAGATTGTGTTGAGATAGATCTGATATTTGCATGTATTTATACCAATCCTTATATGGTGAATTCTGTAGGAATTTTATATGGTATACAAATATTTGGCGAATCCTGCGTAACTACAACACGACTTATGTAATTTTCGAGGTGATTATGGGTCGTCCAAATAATTGGCAAATGCAATATAGTTGGCAAAAGTTGGGGTGAATGGAGACACGCATTAACAAAATGTTGGGTGAATTGGGTCCTCCTGACTAACAAATCTTCACATGCCTATAGGTGAATTATGGTCATCTATTAAGGAAACCTCAGAGAGTGTAGGCAAAAAAATTAAATTTACCCTGTGTCCACCGTATATTGTATTGGCGAAATCCTTGCATAGAAACATTTAATTACATGAAACATATGGCGATCGGGTCATGAATTTGATGGAAATTGATAATAATTTGGCGACGTGGCCACCCATAGTCAGTACAAAATATTTGCCATTTCCCAAGTTGCTGATGTGAAAAATTCACCATTGGCGAATATTTGCCACTAAAGTAAACTCTGATTGACCCTATTAGTGACTAGTGGCTAGCTTGTTTGTAAGGAATTTAATGGGGAAATGAGTCTTTTAGGCATTGGTTGTGGCTAGGGAATATTTTTTTTTGCAATTTGCCTAAGGGGGTGTATTGCAATTGGTAGCACCTAAAGCACCAACACCTAAATTTTTCATTGCCTGTAATGCCTACCTACTCCTTTCCAAGAGATATTTATATTTAGCATCATATTTCATGTATTTTGAGATATCAAATGATTATATTTCCATCTTTATGTGATCATTGTAATATTGTAACCCATTGGGTGTGTAGCATTGCTTTCCATTGCTTCACCCATTATATATAGAATAGGTATGCTTGGTGTTTATTTTGAGGATGTAGGTATAGCATATTTCTTCACCTAAATTGATAGGTTTGAGTTATTCCCCCAATGGTAGTTATATCAAAGTTATTACATTGGGCCTTGTCTATATGTTATCCTTAATTATACTTGAATTGAGTATGAGGTATGTACTATGTGACCCTGTGTAAATTTGGATTTGAATCAAGGTAATTATAAAATCCATTTGAAAAGTGGACTACCTCTATTTGCAGGTTTTAATTTGATGGTTTATTTTTCTTATTTTTCCATAAACACGTATTATTGAAATTAGTTAGTGTATTTTGATTGATAGTTATAGAAAAGAGAAATATCATCGAGTTAGTTGTTTGATAAAATTATTATTTAATCGAATGCAATTCATATTTAAATTGAAATTATTTCATTAGACTACGAAAGTATTTGAATTGATTTAATTAGTTTTATTTTTAAATAGCAAAAATAATAAATTGAGCATTTTATTTTTAATGAAATATTTTTTTTGAGAAAAAGGAAATTAAATTAGAAATAAATTGAAAATTGGAAAATGGCTAGAAGGAAAAGGAACATAGTTTTATTTTTATTTTTGCTTGTTGGAAAAATTTCAAACTCTCTTCTTGAAATTTTTGAAAATTGGTGGATTGAAAATTTTACATTAAAAGTGATAAACATTTATCCTATTTTAATGACTAATTTTTTCTTAGAAACACATATATATTAATAATAAAAAGAAAGTTTAAAAAGAAGCCTTTCAAAACGAAAATCTTAAAAGAAGCAACTTTCATATTTCAATTTAAAAGAAATAATTTAAGTTTGAGTACAAATTAACTAAATTAATTTTTTATATTAAATTAAATATTATTTTAAGAAACAATAAAATTACCATGGATTACCATTTATGTCATAATATGCAAGAGGACATATTATAAAATAAATTCGGGAAGTGATGAAATGTGAATCTGTTCTGTATTTTTTTGGACCCGAAGAAACCTGGTTAAGTTTTATTTGACAAAGTGGCCGACATATTTTCTCTCTAGACCTTAACTCTGATCTCGGACGTCACAAACACAATTGCACGGTAGAGAAAACAAAGAAATAAATACAAGAAAAATAGAAGAAAAATACAAAGGTGGAAAATCGCAGGAAAGAGAAATGTGGCCTCTAAATTCTAAAGTCACACTCAATCCTAATGTCGGTCGTCTAACATATTTAAGTCTTGCATGGTGGAGAACATTGTAAGTCCTCTGCCGCTTGGAATTTTGACATGGACAACCGTGAATTTGGAGTTATTTCTACAGCTTTTGCTTTGCGTGATTAACGCTATTTGACGAATACACCACTTTCGTTTTCACATTAGGTAGACACCATTCCATCATCAACCCTAAAAAATGGAAGGACAAATTAAGGGTGGAGAAAATTGGCCTAAGCTATTCTGGCTCCAAAACAGACCTTTCGTATAGTGTGATAGCGACGTGTTAGTCAATCGCAACCGTTTACTGCAAAATCAACGGTGTAAAACACGTGACTAGTCAATCCGTACTGCCGTTTTGGAGCCAGAATAGACACGTCCAAGAAAATCCATGCCTCATAACATTGATTGATGTGACGGGGATAACTTATCCCTCTTAAGGTATTGGCGATCAAATATTGAGAATACTAAGGAACTGGTATCAAATGGGGGGTAAGTTTGAAAACTAAAAAAAAAAAAATGCACTTAAGCTTGGGGATGAGATGAAGTAGGTAATCAACTTTGAAAATTGGACTTAAGAAACATTTGAAGGGTAGGGAATTAGGATGTTATGGATGGAAATAAATTAGTATTCGTATAAAAGGATGGTTGCAACTTTAATTCTAATCGATTTATTAAAAAAATATTGAAGGAGAGTTGGGATTGAGGGATGATATGTCAAGAGTACTTAGGGAAGGGGAAATTTTTTTTTTTCTTCTTCTTTTTTTGTAAAGGGGAATTTTAATAGATAAATGTTAGAATGAGCAAAATCCATAGAAGGATGATGAAGTTAATAAAAAAAATAAAAAAATGGGAGTAAAAGACATGTTCAACGAGGACTTTTTAGGTATTGAGGTTTGAGGATGCCATGAAAATGGTACTAATGGAGGGACAACTTTGGCACCTTGTCGATGAAAATTTATTTAAGGAACATACATAAATTTTGGAGTTGGTATGAGTGGCATAATAACCTTTGTAGGTATGATAGGTTGATAAATTCTATATAGGCAAATTTTACAAAGTTTAAGACTAGATTGTTGGGATCGGGTGGAAAGGTATATTGAAAGCACGAGGTTTGATAGCTTGATAGACAAAAGGAAATGGAGATGATTGGGATGACATATTAGGTTGGACAACTATGAAATTATAAAAGTCCAGAAACTTACAAAAATTAAGGAATTAACCAACAAAACTCCAACGCTTAAGATCTTTTCTAGAGTAATTTAGCTCGTATCCTACTAATGTGCAATTGATGTAATATATGTCTCTTTCTTTTCCTTCATAATCTTATTGTGCTAAAAGTGCCCCTATTGTTGTTGTTGTTGTTGTTGTTGCTGATATGTAAAGAAGTAAAGGCTTTCTTTCAATTGGTGGCATGAGAACAAGAGGATTCATGAGATGGTCTTTGAGCATCGAAAAAGCTTGTTAGCACTATTCATCCCATTTGAATGTAATGTTCTTGTGTAGCAAATGTGTAAATGAGTGACACTTGTCTGCAAGTTGAACAATGAATCTTCTGATTGATTGTAGCTTCCCTTCGAATTATCCGAGTTGTCCGATATTCTTTGGTGGAGGAATCTATAAGATAGCTTTGACCTTTGCTAGATCAACTTCAATACCTCATCGTGACACAATATATCCGAGGATATTCTCAAAGGTTATCTCAAAGACACATTTCTTGGGATTCAAATGAACTTTGTATTTTTCTAGTCGAGTGAAGATTTTGTGTAGAACGTCCAAATGGCTTTCTCTTGTAAGTGATTTTCCCAAGAGGTCATCTACATAATCGTCCATTAAAGTGTGCATCATGACATGAAATATTATGGTCATAGCTCTTTGATAGGTAGCACCAACGTTCTTTAGGCCAAAAGGCATGCCATTCCAACAAAAGGTTCCCCAAGGACATGTGAAAGCAGTCTTATGTTGGTGCTCAGGTGCAATCTTAATTTAATTACAATCAGAGAATCCATCCTTGAGTGATAACATTGCATGTCTAGTTGTAAGATCAACAATAAAGTCTATGTTGGGTTATAGAAAATCATCATTAGGAAAAGCTTTGTTGATATCTCTGATATCTATACATATCTTGATGCAGCCATCTAGTTTTGATACAGGCACAAGGTTTGAAATCCATTCTATGTATTCTATAGGTCTAATGAAACCAACATCCATCAATTTCTCAAGTGCAACTTTGACTAATGTGCCACTTATGGGTGCATTTTTCTTAAATTTTATTTTACTAGTTATGCACTTGGTGCTGCCATTAGATGATGCATGACAAGATCAAGATCTAAACCAATCATAGCGACATATGACCATGCAAAGTTGAATTAATGTTGAACCTTGAAAAATTTGACAAAACTGGGATGCTCTTGTTCTATCAATGATGTTGCAAGATAGGTATTATGTATATCCTCTTTAGTCCTAATATTAGTTTGCATTTTATCCTCTATAAACACAAGTGATCTCTTGTGGTATGATGCTAAGGAAAGAGTGTCAATCCTTCCATCCTCTGGTCCCTCAGAGAGGTTTTCACCATTAGATGCATCCTTTTTTTTTCACCTTTTCATGGTCTAAGGGCACCACAATGCGGTTTCACTAGAAGACCTTTTATTATTTATTTTTTATATTTTTGCAACTAAAAGGCTTGACACCCTCTCCAAAGTAAGTCATATTGTTGGGTTCAAATGAATCCTTATCTATGGTCCCCAATAGGAAGCTCATATCAAAGTCCAAGGTAATCGATGATAGCCTCGTCATTTTGGAATGTATTGAGTTGTGGAGTTTCTTGTTGGTACTATTCAATAAGTTGAGGGAGAACAAGCGGAAGGCCGTCAATTTGATCAAAGTTGAAAGCGGTAAGGGTAAAGATGCATGAGTCTTCATATATGCCAATGGTGTCATCAAGATCATCTCTGGTACTCTCCTCATTAGTTTCAATTGTGGAGATAGTTTAAACAACACTACTAGAAGGATATCGTATTGGGAGTTATCACCTTTCGTGGTTTAGACCTTTAGCCTCGAGACCTAGAGGGTTTGAGTTCCTCATCTTGGGGTGTTGAATAATTTTGATTTGTTCTTGGCATGACTGATGCTTGTCCAACTCGAAAATTTTCTTCAAAAGTAGGATCTCTCGACTCTTTGAAAGTTTTCTCAAGATCATAGTCACTAGATGACATATCTGAGCCCCATTCCCATTCATTGGAAACTTTTGATGGACAATATGTTTCAAGTATAGTATCAAATTAGTGTCCAAATAGAGGGAGCACGCAATCTCAACTTAGGTTCTATCCTAGTCCTTTGTCCCTTTGTTTCTTGGGTACTTATTAAGGTTGGATAGTTTCCACAATTCCTTGATTTCTCAAGCCAATAAGACATTTACCATCATATCCCATTTTTTGTAGGAATTTGAAGTCATTTCCATAATTTTCAAGAGGTATCTTAATATTCTCTTGATTTGGTTGTTCCTTTGGGTCCTTAAATAGAATTTTAAAAAGTTTTTCATCTTCCATTTCTCCATGTCTAGTAAAAATTGTGGGATCCCATTTAAAAGTAACAATTGTCATAGATTTTGATGATTGTGGTCTTCCATAAGTCTTAGGGGATTCCATAATTTGTCTAAGATACATGGATTGTTGTAAGCTATATTCTACCATTCCTTTGTATGTTCAACCTTAGCCTTGATATCAGGTTTCTTGGAAGTAGAAGCTTTTAATGATGTAGGATTGATATAAGATGAAGATGAATTGGCTTCTTGATTTATAGGCATTGTAACTTTGGGCTTAGGATGAATGTTTTTGCAATAGAGATATGGATTTGCATCAACAAGAATGATAACTTCTATGTCGTTGTGCAGGAATTTGATACATTGATGGTACATAGAAGGAATTACTCACATAGCTCATGGATCCAAGGATGATCCAAGAGTATGCTATAGGTGCTCGATCAAGGTCTAAAACTTGGCAAACCACATCTTTTACCATTGGACCAACTGTGATTGTTAAGGTAACTGTTCCTTTGGACATGAGCTTGCACTTTTCATCATCACAAGATTTGATTATCTTTTTCTTTGAATCTATAGCCTCTTTAGAGAATCCTAATGCTAGAATTACTTTCAAGGTACAAATTTTTAGATCTACTCCTCCATCTATAAAGACTCTCTTCATTCGATGCTTACGAAAAAAAGTTTCAATATGGAGGGGTGAATTGTGAAGTTGTTGAGGATATGAATCATCTTGTTCAATAAAGGTAAGGTGATGGGGTGAAGATAAGTGTCCCACCATGGCTTGAAACTGATCCACATTTAGGTTGGTAGGTACAAAAGTTTCTTGTAATGTTTTATCTAGGATAGCCTTATCTGAAGGGGATATACATAAAAGATCAAGAATGGATATATGGGTTGGTACCTTTCCAATTTTCTCAATAAAATTATACTAATTAGAGGATGAAGCAAGTTTTGGCACGGTACCTCATAGAGTGACCTTACCCTAACAGGTTGTTACTGATGCACGCTAGAAAGGATGCACAAGACACAAGTTCAAATGTTAGCAATGTTAGTGACAATTAGAAATGAAAGACAAATGAACCTATGATCCTAAGCATTCATATTGTTGGTAAACAGATTTGTCCCTTTCCTAAAATTTAATAATTATCTTCCTTAAGAAAAAATATAACTTTGTTTCACCCTTTATAAAGGAAACAAACTACCATTGTAGTTGGATGAATTGATTAAAATTCAACCTCTGCATTAGAGGGCAACTCCTTGTATGATTTGCAATGAATTTATTATATAAATGAAATGCTAATACTTTTTACCAGAAAGCATTGAAAGGCTTCAACATTCATCCATCAACACAAATAAATGCCTCCAAACTAAGAGCAAAGAATTTCTTTTAAAGAATTTAATGAGATCTCACAGACTCTGATTCATAAACATGCTCACTATATAAATTCAAAGCATAGCAGAAGCTCAACAATACTGAAGGCTAATCGATACTCTCTTGTGCCTCACAAGGCAAGAAGGATCAAGCAAATCAATATGTATGAGTCTTCTAATAACTAATGATAACCATGAATTGAGAAAAACACAGAGATCACTGATCTTAGAATGATATCATGCTTATAGCAATTTTCTCAAGAAAGATTACTAATCTTCAAACACACAGATTCAAAGACTGCATAATATAGCACTTTATTGATAATCAACCATTCTGTTTTTAGACAATTCATAGAAAAACCAAAATATTATCTAATGCACGAAAAGTCACAGTTTTTCGGAACCATTACAAAGACAAGCTTTTCAGCTTAAGTAGCCTCCAGGCTCATAGTTTTTACATTAAAAAATTACACTGTACTTTAACCAAAGTTAAAGAAACCGTTTACTATAATAGAAAAGAAAACTAAATCAACAGCCACTGTGAGACTGACACCTCATTTTTAGATTAACTATGCTTCCACTATGGCAGAAGAGGTTATGGATATGTCCTCCTTTGCCGCAGAGCCACGCCATTCCAAGTGTGCCACCGAGAAGTTCAAGATGACCTAAAAATAAGGAAGACCAATGTGCTAAATTCTTTGCTTCCACACCTCCTTATCCATGTTCACTTGTGCCACTTTTTCCTTGTGTACCTCCAAATGATCCGAGAAGACTATGACCATCAATTCGATTCTGGCCACCTTTGAGAAGTCATCCATGGTCAAAGATTTTGTTGTTTGAATGAATTGAATTCTTTCCTGAAAAATCTTGGTCATATCCACAGCTACCTCAATTGTCTTGGCATCGTCTTTCATAAGCTGGATGTCAATGCACTTGAGATCCTTCTGGATTGTATCAATCAATTTTGTCAATCCTCTAAGCAATTTGGTGTACTCTTCGTGACCTTGTTTGATGATTGAGTTGCACCATTCCACATTCTTCCTTGATACATACAATACATTATCATCCAAATTTTCTACTGGTTTTTCAGCCAGGAACTTCATCACCCCATATTTTTGTATATCATTCATTTGCGCAGGGACCGCCACCCATTTGATCCTTTCTTTCTCCCAAGCCACCGTCTCTAGCTCTAATTCTTTGCTCACAGTTTTGGCATCTTTATAGACTTTCACCAGATTAACAATATAATCTGATCCCTGTTGCATTATAAGATCCAACCATTTATTGAACATTTCTGTAACTACTCTGTTCCTTTGAACCTAGTCCAACATCTTCTGGTCAGCCGGGGATTTGGGATCAAATGATACCGGTATCTATGACAAAGGTTGGGGGTTTGGATTATTGATGGCATTGATATACTCAGTCATCTGAGTAACAACTTGCTTCAATTCCCTTTTGTCTTTTTCATCCTTCCACGTTCTTGAAATTATCCTTTTTGTGGATGATTCCAAATGCTTAACATCCACAGCATGTGAAGCAACTCCCAAATCTATCTTTTCAATTGTAAAATCCTCCTCAGTAGATTTATCTACATCTTTCCCTAGAATTGGTTGGGCTATCTCGGCCGTCCAATGACCTGTTGCTTCATCTACTTCAAGCATTGTCCGCATCTTGAGTTTCTTTGGCTTTGACGCCTTTCCCAAACATCTACTGACCATGTCCTCCATAGGGATTGTAATCGGCACTACACTCCGTTTCTTTCCAACAACAACTTCCAACCATCGTGGTGCGTTTGCAGGCTCTTTAGGTGGTGGAGTTGTTTGTATATCAGGTGAAGTGACAATAATCAAGGTGTTCATGGGGTTTTGTCAGATTTCCTCTTCCTTGCTCGTGTCCATTTCCAAATCTCACGTTCATCCAGGTCTTGTGGATCCATTGTTTCCTCTATCTCTTCACTAGGGTCTAGGTCAACAACAACCTATTTCAAAATGGGCTCCCTACTCTTCTTCTTACTCTTAGACCAATTTACCCGAGCAACTGTGAGACCTCATGGTGACTTCTTTGATCTCCTAGGTTGGATTTTCTCAACAATAGGTCTTGAAACACCTGCAACATTAACAATTTCATTAGTGGAAGAAATGGGAGATTGAGTCACAATGTGTGAATCAATTCTTATTTCACGCGAGGACAGGTGAAATCCCTCCTTAAACCTTTGGTTTCTCAACCATCTTTCTGTTCTTCTCACAACATTGAAAGTTCTAGCTTGAATATTGCCATCCTCCTTTTTATTCCAATCAATTTCTGGAATTGGTTTTCCTTGAACCTCTGTGTCGAACTCAGGATCTAGGACATCTTCCCCTGTATCTTCTGATAATACAAATATATTAATCGAAAGCTTCATGGTAATTTTTTGTTGCAAAGTGAACCTTGACCACAATCTTTTCCTTACCTCATATTCATCATTGCAATTCTCCTAGTAATCCTCCAACTGAGGCTCATGGAAAAAATGGTTATCTACATTTAGGTTTTCATTGGCATAACCTCTACTGTCAAACTTTTGCCTTGCCACATATGGCTACATGTTCATCCTCTTGAATTCTAATTCCAGGTTCAGGGCGTTAGATATAGATTTACAACTATAGTATCCGAGTTCAACAAGGAATACAATTCCAGACTCACCCTTTGTTCCCAATCTTTTATCAATGTAAGCTAGCTACTTGCTCACCTCTATAAGTACATAGTTGTTGAAGGCATACCTAGACAGCTTGAATGGTTGACCCTCAAAACCACCTACCCGTAGGTAAGTAAACCTAGGAAATTGAATAAAGAAACTACCATATATGCTTATGAACTCCATTGCTTCAATAGACATTCTCCTGTTCACATCCCCCTGGAGCTCAAAAGCAAGTTTTCCCGCGAAGACCCCATTCCATCTGTCAATTTGCTCGACATGTCTCTGCTGCTGTAATAAGGGATAATAATTATACACCCTCATCCCATCTACCCAAGGTTCATTAGGAAAACTTGGTCAATCCCTTGTACAAGCTAGTATGTAGAAAAGATAAGAAGACATATAAAAACCTGACATTCCCACAAAGTTACTCAATCCTTCATGAAGTCTTTCTACAATTACCTGAGACCAATCGAGATACCTGTCACCAGATAACACCACCTGGATGAAAAAGTACATCCAATCCTCCTAGTAGAAAGAATGTGAGTTTCCCTTCACCCTGTTCAGAAGTATCACAATATCCCGCACTTCTGTGATGAAATTCTCTCTAGTCAAGGGCTTTGGCAGCCATGACCCTCCTTTCTGAACTTTTAGGAGCCAATTCCTAGCAATTACACTCATGTACTTACTCTTCTTTTTCGAGAAATAGGCATATGAGTTCCCAATTGTCAAGTCTTCGTATTCGTCCTTGTGCGCAATTCCCATTGCTGCCATTATTGTTTCTTTGTTGATATTGACTAGAAACTCACCATTACTAGTTCTGATGCATCTGTTCTCTATGTCATACCTATTCATGTAAGCCATCACCAAATCCGGACATGGTGCGACAAGCGGAAATGCAACGACTTCAACAAGACCGCTTTTCACTATTTTCTCCATCATTGAACCGGTTTGAGGGTTCTTGCCTCTTTCAAAGAAATCCCCTAAATCAACATGAACCAAGGAAGTATCTTTTAGCTCTAATAATATGCTCACTAGACATGAGGTCCGACCAAGCTTCAACAATATTGGCCTCATACTGCCTATCTATACTTCTAACCAAGAAATTCTAAAACAAGGCAAAATTCTACTCCAACAATTTAGAGATGTTATTCCTATACTGATAAATCTTTAGAACTTAAAGAAACACAGCTTAGGAAGAGTCATCTGAACTTACCCATTACCACCATGAAAACTAGAAACTTCCTCAGGAAATCAGAGCCGGTTTTACCTTCGGCGCCTCCAATTTGCTCAAGTATGACAGTCGCAACCCTTACAAACTATGGAAATAAATTCATACATTCCTTTTGATCAGATGAGAAAATATCTATAAAGCCACACATGCTTCATAATTATTTACTCATGCGTGCGAAGTAATAGTGAAATGACTAAAATATGACACCTTATTAATTATCTATCACCTCCGCACAAGTAGTTGGTGCACTCATGATTACTTTCCATATTTAGAATTTTAAAACTGCTGAATGTTGGGAATATTCCTTCTTGTTGCTCCACTTTCATTATCATCAAAAGCCTTAGAGTTAGTTTTGAAATGAACTCATGAACCTTGAACCATTTGACAAAAAGTTCAGTGGTTCAAGTTCATTTAGGAAGTACAACAATGAATGAGCCGCACACAACAATACCGAGAACGAGCATCAACAATGATTATTAAGCAGAAGCCTTGAACCATTTGAACCGCTTGAGATTTGGTTCAAAGTTCAAGGTCGAAAACTTAACTTAAAACATATAGACATCGCTCGTTATACAACAATACATTGCCGCGACTTACAAAAGACATTTTGAACCTTGAACCAATTAAGGTTCACGGGTTCAAAGCTCAAGACATAAAACAAAAGTGTGCTTGCTCTCACGAAGAAAAAGACCACAAATGATATTTTTTCCTAAAACGCGCTTTGAACTTTGAACCTATTGAACTTTTAAGAAAGAGTTCAATGGTTCAAGTACGAAGGAGAACAAAAGACCCAACGAGAATAAAGGCACAATAAGACAACCCGCAAGTATGAACATTCAAAAGGGAAAATTGCAGGGGGGATAACATTGGCTCTGACTAGGGACTAGGACTGTGAAGGAACTAGAAATGAACTCCAAAATCTTTGGTTTTGCAAGCAGACTTTATTTAAAGACCCAAACAGAAACAAAAACAGAAAAAGACACACAACTGCCAAACAACTAGAACACTATATACAAAACCATGAGGGACACTCGTTTACAATTGATATAACTTCAAATCCTGACCATTATATGTCAGAGGAAGAGCAGTACCATCTTGATATGCAAGTTTAAATGAATTTGGTCCTTTTACCTCATGAATCAAGAATGGTCCTTTCCAGAGCAATTCAAACTTTGCATGTGCCCCTTTGGGTTCCCTTCTTCTTTCCTAGAGCAGTACTTGATCGCCTAGCATGAATTTTCGTGGCTTGGCCCGCTTGTCAAATATCCTCTTCACCCTCATCTGGTGCTCTATTACCCGATCCACTAATTTATCCCTTTCTTCATCAATTCTCATCAAATGCATAATCCGCTTTTCCAAAGAATTCTGAAAATAAGCGTCTTCAATGACAGTTTGTAACTTAGTAGTTGCCAGTTCCAAAGGAAGTGCTACCTGAGTGCCTACACCATAGACCAGTTCAAATGGTGACATCCCAATAGCCCGCTTTGGCTATGTACGATCAACCCAAAGGGATTCATACAACTTTTTATGCCAATCCTTGAAGTTTTCACTCACTAATTTTTTTCATGATATTTATGAGGTTTTTATTACTGGATTCAGCTTGACCATTTCCCTGAGGATAATAATCAGAGTGAGCAAGAGAGATTCCATGATCATAGAAAAATAAAGAAATCTCAATAGAAGAGAAATTAGTAGCATTGTCAGCCACAATTTTTAGCGGGACCCCAAATCGAACCAGGACGTTCTCTTTCAAAAAGTTACAAACAACCTTCTGAGGATGTCTTTCATACCGGAATGGCCTCAACCCATTTAGTAAAATAGTCTGTAGTTGTCAATATATGTGTATGTCCTGCACTAGAAGTATGTGGTATATAAAGTTGTCATTGAGACCTCATACTTAGTTTTTTAGGAGAAGTGTTGAATGAAATTCTTAGCCAAGTCACCCCAAGAACTAATCCCAGGAGGTAATTGTGAAAATCACTCCATAGCTTGTCCCCCTAGACTATGAGGGAAGAGGTGAATTAGGTAGGAACTTCATGAGAAACCTATATACGAGCACTGAATAATTCTCTAATATGTTTCTTAGGATCACCCTTTCCCTTGTACTTGTTAAATTTAGGCACATCAAAATTAGAGGGAAAGGGTGGTATGGGTATATTCCTATCAAAGGGATAAGGAAAAATATTTTGAAGCATGTAGTTCTTAAGAAGAGTATGCATACTATCCATTTATTGTTGTAATTTCTTCACTTGTTGCTGCAAATATCATTGGGAGGTGTAATGAAGGTGTTTTAATGACTAGCGAGAGGAGGTACATAACTAGGATATTGGATACTGGGTGGAGGAATGTAACTATATGGGTCTTTTGGAGGTGATGGAGGAGGAATGCAATTTTTATATTAACCACCTAGAATATGACCTTGGTATTGATTAAAGAACCTTGAATGAGTGTGAGAATCATGAATGTGATTATGATGGGTATTAGAAACATGACCTTGGTTTTGATCATCAAATAAAACATCAGGTTGTCTAGTGGGACCATGACCACGAGACATTAACCTTGGATATGACCATGTTGATTCTACTTTAATGAAACATGAGGTTGTTTAGTGAAAGTACGAACACAAACCTGACCTTGGTTTGTATCATGATGTCGATCTTAGTGTTGGTCATTAATACGTGTATTGGTAGTTCTTCAACTATGAAGGTCACTAGTATGATATTGCTCATGAGTTCATCAAATACGCATTTGGATATGGATGTCTAGTTTTTTGCAAAAGGCATGAAGGTGATTCAAACACTTGGGTATCTCTATGTCTATTTTAACTAGCATCGACACTATCTTGGTTGACCTCCAAAAGTCGAGACACATCAAAATCAGGAGGTAACTTGACACCATCTTGAGAAATCATTAAGAAATACAATTGTGGATCCTTGCGTAAGATTGTCTCAAGCAACTTGTTGAATTTTGAGTTGGACTCATCATCTGAATCTTGCTCACTACTATAGATTTTGAAATTCCTAGTGTTGTAAAACTCTTATTCATCATAAGCATAAGTATCCATGTCTTGAGATCTTTAAGCTTCCTAGGATTCTCTTTTGAGTCTTTGGGCACTAGTTTCAATCATATAAGATCCAAGTTTGACTTGAGGGAATGGAAAGATGACCAAGGGGTAATGATGGGGCAAATATATGATAATGACCAAAAGTCAGGAGTTTTCCTTGTAAAGGTCCTAAAATGAAATTCCAAATGATGATAGAATTAGGATTATGATAGATATCCATGAATCGATAACTCAAGCAAGATATGACTTCTCGTAACATGACAAATTCCAAGGTAAGGTATCCTAACTCAAGAGACTATAATGGTGTCCTACTTGAAGATGATAGATCTAAGGAAGAGACCACTTGGTGATATCAAAGTTTGATGCAAGATAGTGAGGACAAGAATATAACTTTTAACTTCTCGCAAGGTTGGTGTTTTGGATGAATGGGGGTTTGAAAGCACTAAAAATGAAAAGGTAGAAATGGTGACCTAATGGTTGACTGACTAGGAATCCTAATGAATTAGTTGGGAAACTCTGTCAATCTCTTTAATCAAATACGTAGAAAGATACTAGGGATGCGATGATATATGTCACAAATGTGTTTTTAAGATCTAAACACAATAATAATGTCCAAATATGTATTTTTGCATAAAAATAGACATGACAATAGATATCGAAAACACAACAAGATGTGCCACATACGCGACAAGATGTCTCAGAGATGTGATGGAAAGTGCCACAAATGCAACAAGAAGTCTTAGAGACACATTTTTGGGGAAGTTTTTTTTGCCTAATGCCTGTCCAAGTATAAATTTGTTTTTTCGGTATTGAATGTGACCAAATCTAATTCTTTGATGATCATTGTGGCAAGAAAACATTGCAAAAAAGAAGACATAATGGTTGTTGTGTGATTAATGATAACAAGAGTATGGCCTACAATCTTCAAAGCCCAAATTTCCATTGATCTTATCACAAAAGAAGACACACCAAAAATGGGCTATTCATAAGGTCAATGTCCAATGGTAGAAAAATCAGTCCCACACTTGGAGTCTCCTTAAACTCAAAAGCACAACAACTTAAGGGGCACCTCGCAACCTTGTCTTTGTGAGAGACGATAAGCAGGGGCCTCCAAGACATTATAAAATATAAAATAAATAAATAATAAATATTTATTTAATTAAAGGAGTATTATAGGTGTCTACAATTTACAATTTGCATGGTGTTGTCATTAATGTCACACTTGTGTGTATTAATGACATAGGTAAAGAGGCAGTTGTAGTTGCTTAGTTGTGTTCTTAGTACAATTGTGGTCATTAACATTGATCTAATTATTAATTGGTATTGTATGATCTGAAAATGAGAGTTCAAATGTTGTTATGATGTCTAGTTGTAATATTGAGTGAGTATGTGGTGTTTCTAAAAGGTGGCAATAAAGGAAGTTGAAATACACAAGAAAGAGTATTTAAAGTCCTAATGGGAGAATTCTTTGCATTCCTCTGCTTTTGAAGATGATGAATTGCAGTTTTGGATTTAATGCCTATTTTTTGTGGATGTTGCAGTATTATATTTTTAGGTCCTTAGTCCTTTGAATGTTGAAGTTGATTGTTGTAGTTTGTTAATAGTGAGGTTATTTATTAAGACTAGTCCAAAGAGTGCTCTGCATCACTCTGCAGTGTTAGTTCAAGTTTTTTGGCTTGGAGGGCATGTTCTTATTGCTCATGGAATGCTATAGTTAAAAATTCAAGTGTTGGTTTTCTCTGCAACTAAAGTTATGTTGTTTTATTGTTTGGTGCTATCTATTGTATTGGTCTCTAGCCAACTCAGTTGGTTTATCTTATTTGGATCATACTCTTTTGGTCTGGATATTGATTGGAGGTTGAGTTAACGTGTTGTTATGGGTTTTATTGGGGCATGTGAAGGTACATATTAAGTTATTTGCACTAGAAAATTATTTTGGGATGATTGGCTAGTGTGCTTTATTGTTTATCTACATGTTACGTTTGATGTTGACTTTGAAGGATGTGTTGGTGTGTGTAGTTTGTTGGAATTAACTTAGGAAGACATGTTGTGATGTATTGCGGTCCCCTTTATCTCCTAGAGTGGACCACATTTAGTGAAATACTTCATTGTAGTTGGCGTTGTGTAATTTATGATTGTCTGTGACCGATGCATTTGAGTGTGTCGATAAATAAGTTGATCTATATAGATGTGCAAGTGTGTGAATTGAGGTGTGGATTGGTTGAGGGTGATGTAGAAGTACATGTGTTGAAGGAAAAAGTGTGAATATATCAACTTGTGATGTAGTTATGATAAGGAGATCCTACTTAGATTCAATTAATCTTTTCTCAATGTTTTTCAAAAAGTATCGAGTCCTTTTGGTAGCTTGGTAGATCTATATCTTGCTTTAGGATCATGAATCTCAATAATGTATGTCCACTGTATCTTTCCCTAAGGTTGTGTGCCTTATCCTATGAGTCTAAATCAAGAGTAGTGAGCTTCCTTGGCCTTGTGCCTAAAACATTGTATTCAATCACTTATATTGTGAGTGTGATTATCACTACGGGTTTTCCCACATTGAATTTCCCATGTAAAATTTTAGTGTTCATGTGTTTAGTGTTTGTTGTTTATTGTTTCATCTTTCATTGATGTTTAGTTGGTTAATGATAATTGATAAGTATTTATTACTAAAGAAATTTAAAAGGACTTTGATAAGAATATTTCACCCCCCTTCTTAGTCTTGTGGTGTGTTAAACAATTGGTATTAGAGCAAGGTTCTTCTAAGTAAATCTTATAGGAGGATAGTTACAAAGTACCAAAGTTTGATGGCACAAATTATTCCTTTTGGAAAGCACATATGGAATATTATTTGAATTCTCCATCACCCAAAATATGGGATATTATTAATAGTAGTTATACTAGTCCATCTACTTCGGATGAGATCAATGAGCATGAGAATAATGCCAAGGAAAGAAATGCAATTGTTAGTAGTTTGAGTGACTTAGAGTTATTGAAGGTCATTGGTTACAAATATATAGAGGAAATTTGGGATAAGTTAAGCAAGATTTATGAAGGAGATCTAAAGATCAAGCAAGTCCAGATGCATAATCTAAAGTATAAATTTTAGACAATGAGGATGTTTGAAGATGAGATCATTGAAGGTAACTTGGACTGAGTGAATGAGATAGTAAGTGCAATTGGAGGTGTCGATGGAGTACTAGGAGAAACTAAATTTGTGAGAAAAGTAATGGGACACTGCCTAGATCCTGTAATCCTAACCCTAAGTGAGAAGATTTCCTATATTTGCGATAAAAGAGTTAAATTTAGTGATCAAACTTAACAAAGCATGGAGATTCAAATTTTTGTCAAGGTGAGGATCCATTAAGGATAGGTTGTTCATTGATAGACCTTGATTTTGAATGCATGACTCATGGATTAGGAAGAGACACAATGCTCATCGCAAAAAAACCAATAATACTCTCTTCTTTAGTTACAAATTTTAAATTATCATTTTGTAAAACTGACTAATGTCACTTATTGTAATTAAGAGTTATAGTTTTGACCCAATTTATAGAAAAGTTAGGTAAATCCTAACTTGTTCCCAACAAGTAGTTATAAAAACCGATTACTTAGATAGTTATGAGTAGTAATTACTAAGGTAGTTGCGAGAAATAATTGCTTAGGTAGTTATGAAAAGTGATTACTTAGGTAGTTACAAAAAGGGATTACAAGTTAGTTATCAAAGAGCTAGCATATAAATACAATGCTAATTAAAATGTAAAGGGGACTTTTATAGAGGAGAAATTTTGCAAAAATTCTTAGAGAGATACATTGACGGCTTTTGTGTTTACACTTTGTATAGAAGGGTTCTTGAGTTTGCATAATTCCATGGAAACAATAAAGAATTTCTTTAGCTCAAATGTTCTAGATTAATTTTCAAGTTATTATTACTAATTTTTTGTATGTCAAGTTGGCGATATCTTTTGTCTACGTGAAAAAATCACATCTATTGAATTTCTTATAATCCATGCAATTGATCTTATTAAGTACATTTAAGATTTGGTATCTTAATTTGAATGTGTTGGAGTTACTCATCTCTTCATATGTTGAGATATTTCATGCTTCTTTCATTGTCATTGCATAAAAAAACATACTTTATCATGAAAATACCTTTGCAATTATTATCAGTTGTGAAATCATATTCAATATTTGTAGGTTTGCCAGTAGGGATTTTGTTATTCATCTTCCTTTAGTTTTGTCTTGTCTCCTTTAATACTTTCAAGTTAAACGCACACAAAACCCATAAAAACACCATCATACGAGAGAGTTGCTCCTCTCAAAAATAGAGGAATCATGCTATTTCATAATAATCTCTCCAAATATTGGAATGATTGTCACTTCTCTTTGGGAAAATAATGTCAGTTTTGGAGAATCAATCACAGTGAAAAATTTGTTTACCAATAGGATCAATTTGCACTCAAATGGAAACTTACTATAAACAGTAACCCTATATAATTGTAAGGTTGAAACACCATTTTAAAAATATTTATGGAGGATATTATGAAAAAGAAGAAGAAATATATAAAGTTTAGTTCTAGATTTCACCCACAAACTAATGGAGAAACGAAGGTAGTATATTAATGTTTGAGCAACTTGTTGAGATGTCTGGTAGGAGACAAGATAGAAAATTGGGACATGATCCTAACACAATAAAATTTTGCATACAATAACTCAATAAACATGAGTACAAGGAGAAAACCATTTGAGATTTTGATTGGGGTGCACCCCACAAGAGTTGCGAAACTCAAATTTACCAATATAGAAGGCAAAAGGAGTGTGGTTCAGTAGAGGAATTTAGAAACTAAATCAAAAATTACAATTCATATTGAAGTTGGGAAACACTTATAGACAATGAATAACAAATGCAAAGGTTAATTACATGAGAGAAGGAGACACAAAGAGTTCCTAGTTGGTGATGAATTTAAGATATATCTCAAGAAGGAGAGATTCCTACTAGGCATATACAACAAACTCAAGATAAAGAAGTTTGGTCCATGAAGAATTTTTAAAATTTTTGACTCAAGTAACATGCATGAAGTTAAGTTACCAAATGTATGACATATCAACCATATTAAACATTGTAGATATTCATTAGTATGATGAGAGACATTTAAGAAGAGGCAATATAGAAGTTTGTTTCAAGGAGCAACTACCACAATACCAACAAGAGTAGATAGAATAGATGTTGGACAACAAAGTTGAGCATAATACCAAAAATTGATGGTACATGGAATACCTAGTGAAGGAGAGAGGAATACTAGTAGAAGACTCATCATGGGTTTCACAAGTAGAGATGGAATGCCTTGGATTTTATCCACAATTGGTAAAGTGAACGACTCACTTATCAAATAACCTTGGGTGTCTGATGCAGGCGCATCCCAAAAAACTTTAATGTGATCTATTGTGTTACAATCATTTGGCTTGGAACAAAAAACCAAACATATATGACACCATTTGAACAACATATTTAAGTATCAAGGCATTTGGGTCAATTTTTAGAAATATATCACTAAAAAAAGATCATAGTACAAATAAAATACCATACAGTTTATCAAGTGACACATGCAAAACCTTTTTGTACCTTCCAACATAAAATCTAACATATCACACAATAGATAGTGACCAATGAAACTTCCAAATGGGACCCTAGCCTAATTTATTAGTTCTTTGAGCTTTATCATCAAGATTAAGTCAACCTACACATTTCATGAAGCATCAAGTGTTGGGGCACCTTTTAATTGACACAAATAATTGCTAAGGCTTAGAATGAATATCTAAACATCTATTCCATATAAGAGAAAGTAGCCAGGAAGCTAGAGAGATAGTAGTCACTAAGCAAGTTAGGAGTCAACAAGTTAGTGAGTTAGTAACAAGAGTCTTATCCTGAATTCCATATTTTCATGTAAGCTTGCAATTAGCTTGTGGTGGCTTGTGGCCAATCTATAATTTATACTTAGAAAGAAAATAAAAATTCTATAATCATTCTACTATATGAATCGATGATATTTCATGGTGTTAAGATATTTTTGTCGTGTGTAAATCTAGGCTACATGGTTTGATAGTCCTATCTCTAAAACCTTCCTCTGTGTCTGCATTAATTACTATTTAAAGGTTTTATGCATTTTTTAATGAAATGTGAAAGGTAAAATAATGAAAATCCCAAACAAACATCAAAGAGTAGTATGGAACAAATAAATCTATGGTTGAATTAAAATAACAATCAGGAAAGGAGTCGAGATAAGGAAAATGAAGGCTAAAAAGTAATGAATTAAAGGAGTAAAGTTGCATCAAGATAGTTTGAAACCAAAATAGTCTAAGGAGCAATACATAACCTCACTCTTCTTATCCTTGAACAAATCCTTCTTAGTTGATCCCCTTTTTCAAATGTTATTCTTGATTTTGAAAGACTCGTAGAACTGCATGACTTCCTCTCTCTCTAAACACCCTATCCCCTTTATCATATAAGAATAAGCTATTAGCAAAATTACCTTTACCATTTTCTACAATTTATATCAAGTTTGATATATCTCAAAATATTGGCTTAATGTACTAAGTAAAAACATGAAATGAATCTATTAAGAGTTTTTTCTTAGTGGTTCAACAACTAGATTGATTAGATATCAATACCCCTGCATTTATATATTGAAGTATGCGTCTAAAGAAAAAGTTGTCATTTGCCTAAGCTACCACAAGTAGGGGCTAAAGATCTCCTAGGATCAAGCTTGGTTAAATCTCACTTTTGAGGGATTTGAATCTTGGTGGATGGTATGATGAACATAATATTATTCTTACTAATCGAACTACAACTCTTTCACTACTATAAGTTATTTGAAGTGAGTAAGGTCTCTGAAATGAGCATATGCCATACATTGTCTACTCATTTGAGCCCCTATAATGAACACCATGATAGAGGGTTGATAATTGACGTATGGACAACTAAAACGTCGATATGTATTACATGAGATAAGATGAAATTGTTTGTGGTTTGACACTTGTGGTTTGACTAGTCTTTGGATGGTGTTTCTTTGAAACAACTCAATTTAATCTTTTTACAATCATGTATAATATTACATTCTATTAGACCTAATTTTTTTTAATGATCAAACAATCCATTATAATTTAGAGGTCATCCAAACCCAAAAGTAAATATCTGTTTTTCATATTTCTGTGAAGTAAAATTAACATCTAATATTAAACTATTTGTTTTTAGTAAGCTAGGAACTTGCCCATTTGTGTCTACAAGGTGGACGAGACAATAGAATAATATGTGCTTTATTCCCTTCCTAATCTACTTAAGTAAGCAGAATTTCACCCTGATTTCGTCCCTCTAAGATGAAAACTCACCTGGAAGAGATAGTAAGGTTACTTTCAAGAGTCTATTAAATTCAAAGACGTCCAGTCAATTTTAATGTTGGTCATTGTATTCAATTTTTAAGTTACTTCTACAGCTCATATGCATAATATTGTCCGCAACGCTATGGTACACCACTTTCGTGTTTCGCATTAGGTAGGAAAAAGGGTGCACCATTCCATTATCAACAGAAAAAAATTAAAGGACAAGTTCATCTTTTACATAAAGATGCATCTATTCTGTAGACTATTTTGATAAAAAAATAATGTATAATATATAATTAAATATTAATCATAAATAAAAATTTGTCATGGTTTCGTGAAAATAATTAGATAGGAAAAGTGTTTAGAGTTTTGTTTGTTGTGGATGTTTAGTTACTTGGTTAAGTTAGCTATTGAAGTGAAAAGAGGGGTTGGTTGAGTATATTTGTGAGTGTTAATTAGTGGTTTTTAAAAAAATGTGCCAATACAAATGTGTTTTGTACTTACTTTACTACTTATATCAAAGTTGCATGTGACAAGCAAAATAAAGGCAGAATCTTATTGTTATTTTCCTCATGTTGATCATATTTGTACTCATCTTTATGAAAAATCTAGCAAATTAAGAAAACAAATAGTGATTGAAAAGAAAATCCATATGTTAGATGGTGATGCATTACATCCTCTTTCTAAGTTTTGTGTCATTGATCACTCAAAGTAAAGTTGCTTGCTTTCATAAAAGAAACATCTTCAATATAAGTAAATAATAACAATATATTATTATTTGAGAGCTTGTGCCAACTTCGTTTTCTCACATCGCTCACTATACTTGACGTATTCTCTCTTACATCAGGTACTGTCATTCCTCCCTGTTTGAGAAATCTCTCTTATATTCGCTATTTAGATTTATCTGGAAATAGCTTTACTGGGATGATTCCCCCTTTCGTTTGTTCTCTCACCCGTCTTACATATCTTGATCTCTCATTTAATATCTTCAATGGAAACATACCCTCCTGCCTTGGCAATCTTTCTTCTTTAACTAAACTTGACCTTTCTGTAAACCTATTTAATGGAAACATACCCGCTTCTCTTGGAAGCCTTTCTTCTTTAACTGAATTTGAGCTTTTTAAAAACCAACTTAGTGGAAGCATACCCGCTTCTCTTGGAAGCCTTTCTTCTTTAACTAAACTTGACCTTTCTGGCAACCAATTTAATGGAAGCATACCTACTTCTCTTGGAAGCCTTTCTTCTTTAACTGAACTTGACCTTTCTTCCAACCAATTTAATGGAAGCATACCCGCTTCTCTTGGAAGCCTTTCTTCTTTAACTGAACTTGACCTTTATGGCAACCAACTTAGTGGAAGCATACCTGCTTCTCTTGGAAGCCTTTCTTCTTTAACTGAACTTGACCTTTCTTACAACCAGCTTAATGGAAGCATACCTGCTTCTCTTGGAAGTCTCTCTTTGTTGAGAAACTTAGATCTTTCTAACAATGAACTGAGGGGGAACATTTCAGAAAATTTCTTTCACAAGCTTACAAGGTTAAGTTATTTGTATTTATCTGATTGTGTGCTAAATATTAGCACAATCTGGATTCCATCCTTTCAATTATATGAGTTATCTTTAATGTCATGTACAATTGATGGTGAATTTCCACCTTGGATCTCAACACAATTCTCACTTGAAAGGTTGGAATTAACAAATGCTAGTCTTGTGGGTGTAATTCCCTCTTGGCTATGGGAAACCAGTCCTCAGTTGCATTATTTAAATCTCTCAAGAAATCATCTAGAAGGAAGCCTATCGTCAAATCTTTCAATATGTACACAACTTTCAGAGTTAGATGTGTCAAGAAATGGACTGAGTGGATGCATCCCATCAATATGGCCTTCCAGTATTTCAATATTGTTTCTTAATGACAATTTATTCAGTGGCAAGATTCCTTCAAGCATGGGCAAATTATCTCAACTCCGAATATTAAATCTTGCAAACAATTTCTTTAGTGGCAATATTCCTTATAGCCTGGGAAAATTATTTCAACTCAGGTTTTAAAATCTTGCAAACAACAAAATAAGTGGAATGATCCCTCCAAGCTTGTCCAATTGCTCTTCTCTCATTGTCTTAAATTTGGGAAACAACAGTTTGAAGGGAAGCTTACCATATGAATTTAGTATACTAAGGCAATTAACATCATTAGTTGTTCATGGTAATATCCTGAATGGATCTTTCCCACCTTCAATATCAAATTGTTCATTTTTACAGGTTCTTGATATTGGGAACAACTATTTTGGAGGTGAAATGCCAGCAACAATTGGAAAATTTTACATTCTAGAAGTATTGGTGATGAAGGAAAACAATTTTACAGGGAATATTCCTTCAGTCATAGGCCAACTAATACACCTTCAGATCTTGCTCCTTTCTTCCAATCATTTCTCAGGTTTAATTCCACACACAATTGTATCATTGCAAGCAATGACAATAGAAGACCAAAATGGTATTGTATTGTGTACTTTTTATGATGAGCAAACATATTGGGATGGATTGGATATGACTTCAAAGGGTAAAGATGAGCACTACACATATATTCTTTCCACTCTCACAGCCATAGATCTATCAAACAATGAATTGGATGGAGAAGTTGCTTCTGATTTTGGAAAGTTGAAGGGGTTAAGGTTTTTGAACCTTTCAATGAACAATTTGAATGGGACCATTCCAAGTAGTTTGGGAAAAATGGGTCAGCTAGAGTCATTAGACCTTTCAAGAAATAAATTTTCAGGAAAAATCCCTATGGAGTTTACATCTCTTAGCTCTTTAGGTTTCCTAAATTTATCAAACAACCACCTTTCAGGAAGTATACCCCAAGGAACACAGATGGGTACATTTGGAGAAACCTCTTATTCAGGAAATTCTAATTTATGGGGGTGTCCCCTACCCAAAAATTGTTCTTGGCCACACTATATTCCTCATCCTCCTGAAGTTTCAATTAACAAAGAAAATAAAAACACTAAATATCCTTTGTATGGAATAGCATTAGGATTGTCATATGGAGTAACATTTGGAGGAATAGTGTCATTGATCTTGATAAAAATGAGTTGGAGAGAGAAATATTTCAGTAAAGTTGATGCAATCCTAAAAATTGTGTTTCCTTGGATGAAGGACTTGACACTATAAAAGGATACATCTATAAAAGGTGAGTTATTTTTTTTTCTTTGAAGTAATTGTCCTTATTTAAAATATTACAAAGTTTGAATTTAAATAGAAATTAGTACTTAGCTTTTTAGACAAATTCTCGTTGGTTATTTTGTCTATTACTTGTGGATTATTTGTATTGCTTTTAAATTTAATAATGTAATTTCCTTTTATTGTTATAAATATGTGTACAAGAATTTACTTTTGCTAAGGTAGGCTTTTTGGTGTATTCTCCTTATTGAAGGCAAAAACACATTATTGGTGGCTTCACCCAACATATTATTGTATATAGTTTGATTGTTACGCTAAATCAAGATAAAAATTGTTCTTTCATAGACGGAGGACCTACTACTATAAAGGGGCACATCTATAAAAGGTGAGTTATATTTTTATTCTATGAAGTAATTATCCTTATTTAAAATATTATAATGTTAAAATTTAAATAGAAATTAATAATTAGCTTTTTAGACAAATTCTCATTGGTTATTTTGTCTATTACTTGTGGATTATTTGTACAACTTCTAAATTTAATAATGAAATCCTTTGATTGTTATAAATATGTGTATAGGACTATAATTTTGCTAAGGAAGGCTTTTTGGTGTATTCTCCTTATTGAAGACAAAAACAAAAATAATGGTGGCTTCATCAAGCATATTATTGTATATAGTTTAATTGTTATGCTAAATCCATATAAAAATTATGTTTCCATGGATGAAGGACCCGACACTATAAAAAGGATACATCTATAAAAGGTGAGTTATAATTTTTTTCTATGGAGCAATTATCCTTATTTAAAATATTGCAATATTAAAATTAAAATATAAATTAATAGTTATATTTTTAGAAAAATTCTCATTGGTTATTTTGTTTGTTACTTGTCGATTATTTGTACTACTTTTAAATTTAATAATGAAATCTTTTGATTGTTACAGATATGTGTACTAGACTTTTTTTTGCGAAAGAATGCTTTTTGGTGCACTCTCCTTATTGAAGACAAAAACATATTATTGGTGGTTTCACCCAACATATTGTTGTATATAGTTTAATTATTATGCTAAATCAAGATAAAAATTGTGTTTCCATAGATGAAGGACCTGACACTATAAAGGGATACATCTATAAAAGGCGAGTTATTTTTTTCTATGAAGTAATTATCCTTATTTAAAATATTACAATGTTAAAATTTAAACAGAAATTAGTAGTTATCTTTTTAGACAAATTTTCATTGGTTATTTTTTCTACTAGTAGATTACTTGTACTACTTTTGAATTTAATAAGGAAGTCCTTTGATTGTTATAAAGTTGTGTACATGAAGGCTTTTGGTGTGTTCTCTTTATTGAAGACAAAAACGCATTAATTACTTGTGGCTTCACCCAACATATTATTGTATATAGTTTAATTGTTATGCTAAATTAAGATAAAAATTGTGTTTCCATAGATGACTTGGACCTGACACTATAAACGAATACATCTATAAAAGGTGAGTTATAATTTTTTACTATAAAGTAATTATCCTTATTTAAAATATTACAATGTTAAAATTTAAATGGAAATTAGTAGTTATCGTTTTAGACAAATTTTTATTGGTTATTTTGTGTATTACTTGTGGATAATTTGTACTACTTTAAAATTTAATAATGAAATCTTTTGATTGTTATAAACATGTGTACATGACTTGTACAATTTCAGTCGGCCTAGTGGTGGAGAACTTGTTCTCTTAAAAGAGAGGTCACAAGTTCAAATCCCGCAAGGGGGTATGGTATGTACATTTTATCGGCTTCGACTCATTACCAATTGATAAAAAAAAATGTGTACATGACTTTTTTTTGCTAAGGATGGCTTTTTGGTGTATTCTCCTTATTGAAGACAAAGCATATTATTGGTGGCTTCACCTAGCATATTATTGTACATAGTTTAATTGTTATGATAAATCAAGATTATATAATGTAATGTTTGCAAATATTTAATCTATTGCACATGATTTTGAAATGGCCTACATCTAATAGAAAGCTCGTATATTTACATGAAGAAAGGAATTAAAAAAAATAAAAATCACTCTGTTCATAAATATGAAAAAAAATGATTGTGAAAAGCCTGATGTACAACAAATAATCTAGTTCTAAACATTCATATGTAATTACTATGAAAATTGGGAAAAAAAATTTAGTTTACGTAAAAGTGATACTTTTCTTCCTTATTTCACAAGATGGGATATATAGTTTTTTTAACCTATTTAGATTCCTAGGTTAACATTTCTCATTGGCATCATTCTATTCAATGCATTTGTCTACAAAAGTTTAGAATATTTTTGTAGTTTAACACTTAAATCATTGAATGGATTTCTAATGAATACACTACTTTTTTGAAGTAATTGTTGATCTATATAAAGATCATTACGGATCTATATCACACTTGCATCATAATGTTAAGATAACTTTCAATTTGATCTTGCTCATATTTCCAAAAGTACTAGTGAAAATATATTTGAACAAAAAGTTGCTAGAATCACATATAATATTTTTAAATGTTTGGAGAAAACTATAAGCTCTACAATGTGTGTAAGTATGCAAGTACCATCTGCTAATGAATTAATTCATTACAAGGTGCTTTCTATCTATTCTATATTTTGATTATAGCAACCATTAAATAAATAATAATAATTTAAGTGAACCATAACTATTAAAAATAAATATTTATGTATTACAATGTTAAAGAAAGCATTAAAAAAAAGAAAAATGAATAAATAAAAATATTGCATGGTAAATAAATAAAATTATTCAAGTGGTTGAGCTCAAATGATTTTCATGTTAAAATTTTGAATTTGGAATCCCTCAAAAATATCAACATTTCAACATCAATAAGACAAGGTTGTCCCTTAGCTTCCTTGTTTTATGTGCTCATTGCTAATGCCCTTGGATACCTTCTACATCATACTAAACAACAAAAAATTATCCATGGCATTTCTCTATCAGGTGATGAAGTGGCTTCAAATTCTCATTTTGTTGACGGTATCTTATTATTTTCAAAATTCTCAAGAGGAGCTCAACTAACTCTTGAAATCTTAGACTTATACTATGCTTCTTCTGGCTCTCTAATTTCTCCAAATAAAACTAAATTTTGGATGACTTTAGTTGATCAATCACCCTTTTAGATTCCCTCCCAATGGAAATTCAACTATCATGGTGTGATCTCAAGAAACCTTGGCATCCCATTTATGATAGGAGTCTCATTGTTTGAAATGTTGAAATGGTTCATGCTCAAATTAAAAAGGAAGATTGAACATTGGTTAAACACATTTCTCTCAATGGTTGGTTCCATTCAAATTGCTAATTAAATTCTCATAGCCAACCATGTCTATATTTCATCTTGTTGGCTCCCTTCGAAAAATAGATATATTTCAATAAACACAATTGATTAGAAGGTTCTTGTGGGGAAGATGGAATAATAAAATACGACATGTTGTTGCTTCATGGTCACATTGTATTCAACCAAAAAGAAAAGCAGGTTAGGACTGATTGACCCCTTTACACAAGGAGTTTTCCTAATTACCAAATGGATTAGAAGAAGTCTTCATGGAGTAGGACCTCCTAATTACCAAATGGATTAGAAGAAGTCTTCATGGAGTAGGACCGTTGAGGTCACTTATTAGACACTGAATTGCTACCGCTAGAGCCAACAATGCTTGGAAAGAAGTTGGGTGGAAAGATAAAATCATTATGGCAAGATACTTTCAACCTCAATCTTCTAGAAAACTTTTAAGCATATGGAAAGTGTAGCAGCTTGTGTTTCCCCTTCTTGAATGAAATGAATAAGATCTTAGCCATGAAATGAGCTTATCATCTTCATCTATTTGGTGGAATCAAATGATATGCTTTGATGATCAACTTGCTCTTTGTTCCCAATTACAAAGTAAGATCTTATTCAAAAAAGGTGTCTTAGAATTTACGGACATTTGGGACTTCACCTCATCTACTTAGAAAAGAGACTTGCAACTTAAACAAGAGTTCAAACTTGTTAGATAGTTCAAATAACTAGAAGACAACTGAGAGGGGGGGTGAATCAGTTGTCTCAGATTACCAGAACCTTAAGCAATTTAAAAATTTAATACCAGAACCCAAAACATTAATACTGGAATGCTTAAACCAAATACCAAAATAGTAGATAAACCAATTAAGCATAAACAATAATCAGAGACTAGATACCATCCACATGACAATAATATTTGTACGTGGAAAACCCGGTAAAGGGAAAAACCATAGTGGGAAGCCTACCCACAGTCAGATAATACTTTTGTAGTAAGTATGTGAATTACAATTGAGGGGCATGCATTTGCAGGAAGGCCAACAACCTAGAGTGCACTGCTCATCACAAAAGGAGTCTCACTGAGTACATATAAATCTAGACTACAATCTGGAAGAATGAATGAACTGCAAAGATGGCATCTCCTATACCTGAATACAATTCCGGTTAAGCTCAATACCAGAGGACTAAATCCTCTTACATAAACCCAACTTGATCTCCAATTATCGACCAAATCCTCTGCGTAAATGATATTGCATTATTTGCACATTACATATCCATATGTCTTTCCTATATACTGATATCATCTACAATGATATCTTACATCATATATATACAAACCCTCGACCATAAACAATCAGGTCGGCCACCATAAAATTAACCAATTACATAATTACAAAACATGTCGGCCTTAGACCAAACAAATAATATCCAACCCATTAGACATCTCAAAAAGACATCGAGAGGTCTAATCCACATGTTACATTAAGCCGGTCCGTAACCTAGATACACTGGGACCTAATATAGGTCCATACATGCCAAAGCAATAATCCCAATCCACCAAGTCTCAAACATGATCACCATCAACATCCTGAATCTCCACCAGAAGCCACACTAATACCACTTATGCATATCATCAAAGATCTTCATCAAAGCTCTGTTGATGAAACCCTCACCGAAACCACAAACCAAGCTTCCAAGCAAACAAGATAGCATCCGATCACCAGAACAAAAACCAACTACCTTAATATGAACATGAGTAAGCCAATTCCATAACCAAAACATACCAGAGTATACCTGATCATGCCAGATCCAAACCAACCAGAAACCACACAACCTAATGGGGCCAGAAGAGTGCCGGTAAAGCATCCAAAATAGCTAGTGTTGACATCAATGACAAAACATCAATGCAACACATAATCAATTCCTTCAAATGGCCAACAATCTCCCCCTTTAGCATTGATAGAAACACTAGATGTGAAAAACATCTAAGTACCAAGAAATGCCAAACAAGTCTCCCCCAATGGAAGACAACCAACAATCTCCCACTCAAAGATATAGCAATTAAATTTTGAAATAAAGACCAAACTCCCCATGTGAATGATATCTCTGTAAATCTTCATTTTACACATATATATATCCCCATAATGTATACAAATCCTTAAGTTTTTCACATCAATATCTCTCCCCTTTGACATCAATGCCAAAAATCTAGCAAAAATATCAAAGAAAAAATAAAAATTACTGAAACATAAGGATAACTACTCCCCCTAAGCAGTATCATCAGTAATAGAATGAATAATATCTCTGATAATACACATTGGACTGATGCCAAAAAGCATTAATCAGTTCTCTGTCGGAGGGGCAGAAACCCCTAACCTATCTCTTAAGTACTCAAATGATTCTTTAGATAAAGGTTTAGTGAAAATATCTAAAATCTGCCCTTTAGTGTTCACATAAACCAATATAACTTCATTTTCTTCCACCTTCTCCTTCAAAAAGTTATACTTGATAGATATGTGCTTTGTCTTAGAGTGAAATACTGGATTCTTTGATATGTCAATAGCAACAAAGTTATCATAGTGAATAACTACAGGTCCAATGTAATTCACTATGATATCCTTCAACATTTTCTTCATCCATAGAACCTATGTACAGTTAGTACCAGCAATAACATACTTAGCTTCATCTGTAGACAAATAAGTACATGATTGTTTCTTGTTGATCCATAAAAAAAACTTCTTTCTAAGAAATAAAGCTCCATCGGAAGTGCTTTTCCGATAATGAACATCTCCAGCCCAATTATCATTTGTATATGCACATAATGTAAAGTCATCATCCTTAGGGTACCACAAACCATATTCAGATGTACCTTGCAAGTATCTAAAAATCTTTTTCACTGCACTCTCATGATTTTCTCTAGGATCACTCTAAAATCTAGATGCAATACAAACATCATTGATTATGTCAGGCCTAGTCTCAGTCAAATAAAGTAGACCTCTAATCACAAATTTGTATCTTTTAGGATTTACGAGTGCAAAAACATCTTTCCTTGCCAATTTCTCACTTGTATCCATAGGACTACTTACCGGTTTAGAATCTCCCATACCAAATTTTTTCAACAATTCCCTAGCATACTTAGTTTGATAGATTAAAATACCTTTATCTATTCGAGTAATCTGCAAACCTAAGAAAAAATTCATTTCCCCAATCATAGACATTTCAAATTCTTTCTCCATATTCTTAGAAAATTCTATGCACAACTTATCTTCACGTCCAAAAATGATGTCATCAACAAATACTTCAATATTCAATATATCATCATCAATGATCTTATAATATAAATTATTGTTGGCATTACCCTTAGTAAAACCAAGCTTCAAAAGATATTTATCCAACCTTGCATACCAAGCTCTAGGTCCCTGTTTCAATCCATACAAAGCTTTCCTTAGCCTGCAAACCATGTTTGTATCACCTGAAAGTGAAAAAACATCAGGTTGCTCAATATAAAGTTCCTCATCAAGGTCCCCATTCAAAAATGCACACTTAACATCCATATGATAAACCTTGTAGTTTTTATGGGTAGCATAGGCAATAAATAATCTTACAACTTCAATCCTAGATACAGATGCAAAAGTCTCACCATATTCAATTCCTTCCTTTTGAGAATATCCTTTACAAACTAATCTAGCCTTATTCCTTACAACTTGACCATCCTCATTAATTTATTCCTAAAAACCCATTCAGTTTTAATAACATTCTTATTTTTTAGGTCGGGGAACTAAAGTCAATGTGTTATTCTTCTCAATTTGATCTAATTCTTCTTCAATAGCTTTCAACAAACATTCATCTTTACATGCTTCAATTACTAATACCAGTTCAACTTGAGAAAATAAACATACCTCATTACTTGCTAGTCTTCTTCTTGTCATCACTCCAATTTTATTCTCCCCAATGATCTGATCTTCTAAATGATTCAATCTCACATACTTAGGAATCTTCTGACTCTCTATTCCTCTTCCTGGTTCTTCAGTTGTTGTTGAATTTTTTGATACTGCCACAGTAACTGGATCAACATTGTATTCTGGTAAAGGTGCTACCGGTTTAGATATAATCATTTCCACCACTAGTTCTTGCTCATAAACTCTGATTTGACTTCTATTCAGCTCATCCACCTTGACATTAGCGCTCTCCACAATTCTCTACAATCTCTTGTTATAACATCTATATGCTTTGCTTTCATTAGAATAACCAAGAAATATGCCTTCATCACATCTAAGATCAAATTTTCCAATGATATCGTCTCTCCTGATATAACATTTACTACCAAAGATTCTGAAATATAACTAAAGGTGTATTGCCAAACCATAATTCATAAGGTGTCTTACCAGTTCCTCCTTTGATATGTACTTTGTTGAATGTATAGACTCTTGTTCTTACTACTTCTCTCCAGTAGATGTGAGGTAGACTAGCTTTCATCATCATTGTTCTAGCAGCATCGAAGATAGTTCTATTCTTCCTTTCTACAACTCCATTCTGCTGAGGTGTTCGGGGAGCAGAAAATTGTCTCCTTATACCATGCTTCTCACAAAAGTTATTAAGTTCACCGGATGTGAATTCTCCATCATGATCTGATCTCAAATATTTTATCTTCAATCTCTTCTCAGTTTCCACTTTAGCCTTAAATATCTAAACTTTTCAAAAACCTCAGATTTCTCCCTTAGAAAAGTAACCCACATCATTCTAGAATAATCATCAATGATTAGTATGAAATATCTATCAACTTGAAAACTTTTAACTCTAGCAAGGCCACACAAATCGGTATGAATAAGATCAAGAACATCATTAGATTTATCTTGTATACTCTTAAAAGAGGTTCTCACATATTTTCCCATTTGACATTCTTTACATGTATCAGATTATAGGGCTTAACAATCTTAGGTATATCTCTAACTGCCTTAGTTGAACTAATCTTTACAATGTAATCAAAATTCACATGACATAGCCTCTTATGCCATAGCCAACTCTCATCAATTTGTGCAATCAAACATGTTTTCTCACCAAAATTCAAATGAAATATATTACCTTTTGTCTATGTACCAGTTGCAATATCCAAACCAGATCTATTAATGATTTTTCATTTTCCATCCTTGAACTGTAATTGAAATCCCTTATCCACCAATTGTCCTACACTTAAAAGATTATGCTTCAAACCTTCAACAAAATAAACATTATCAGTATTTTGCTTACCATCCAATTATATAGTTCCTTTTCCTTTGATCATACATGATTTGTCATCTCCAAATTTAACTAAACCACCATCACATTCTTGCAAAGATAGAAACTTCCCTTTATCTCCAATCATATGATGTGAACAACCACTATCAATTACCCATTCATCCTTGTCTTCAATTTTAGCAGCAAGTACCTTCTCTTCAGGTACATTCTCTTCCAGTGTCAGAACATCTTCCTTGATAGCCAGGAACACCCATTCCCTCCCATTGCCAAAATCACTAGTAGAGTCTTTTGTTGGTTCATCATCAAAATCAATCACACCTTCCTCGTCTGCTATGTAGCATGATTTATTTCTTTTTTTCTTGTACTTATACTTTTTTTGATATCCAGGGTTAGGCTTAAATGATCTTCTAACTCTTTCTTCAAATCTTGAATTCCTTTCAGGACATCTAGATGCAAAATGACAAATCTTATTACATGCAAAACATTTAAAAGGTTCTTTTCCTTTATACTTACTTCCTACCAGTCCTTTAGGTACTCTTCTAGCAAATAGTTCTTCAATTTTCTTAAACTCGTCATCTTCTCTCTTCATATCTATTGGTGTAAATAATTATTCATCTTGGATATTATTACACTATACTTAAGTTTACTTAGGTACATGCATTTAATAGTAGCTTGGGTATGAGACACTTGGGTGTGCGTACCACAATGGGATAGTGTGTGTAGGAGAATTTCCACATTTTACCATGTGTTTATCTTGTTACTACTCTATCATATCCACTGATTGTCAAGTGATAATTCCACCTTCAGTGGGTGATCCACCTCATGTGGAATATTTTATTGTTTCTCCTACCTACCCACACCTATTTCTTACCTACCTTTGTTTCTTATTGAGCCACATGTCATGTTTGTGTGATCACATATCCACAAGTGTTTCCTATATAAGGAGGCTCATCTACATTGTTTGTACGAAAATTCATTGAACATCTTGTAATGATCCAGTTGATCATATTTTGCATCTTGATAGAATGTAATTTATTCCTATCATATATTTTGTCTCTCTTATTTATGCTTTCTATTGCCTTTAGATCTTGTCAATTCTCATATGGTATCAGAGCCATTAGAGTGTCATTGGTTTGCCAATTGAGAGAAATTTGAGGTTTTGCATTTTGGAGCTTTCTATTGTAGGTTATTATTGGATCTTGTTGGGTCAAATTTGAGGTCACCATTGGATTGAGGAGGTTTGACAAATTAAGAATCGCCTTTTGTTTCATCAAAATCCAACATCTGAGGCCAAATCTAGAGTCGTTTGAAGGTGGAGGGTGGTGACTTATCCCAGCAGCGATCTGCAATTTTGGAGCATTTTTGGCCAAATCCATCATCGCCATTGCGCTTAGAAGGCCCAAAAAACCCAAGATCGACTATCAATTCATCGAAATCGGCTTCTGTTACCCCGAGTTGAATTTTTCTTCCCTCCTGGCCCGTCGTACGAACTTGCAGGTATAGGTCTGAAATTTTTTTAATTTTTTTTGTTTATTTTTATTTGCAAAATAAAAAAATAAACAAAATTAATTTTTATTAGTTTTTTTTTTTGGGGGGGGGGTTCCTTATTGGCCTGCAAGCATACCTACGGGTACCGTAGGCCACTTGGGACTTGTGGCTCGTAGGTGTACCTGCAAGTTTTTTTTATTTAAAAAAAAAAAAGCCTTTTTTTCATTTTTTTTCTTTATTTTCTAATTAAGTTTTTTTGGGGGGCATAATAAGTTTTTTTTTTTTAGATTTTAAAAATCTTTTAAAAACACAAATACCATGGAATAAGTCAAATTGGGAACACAATTTTTTCTTGTCACTTCATACTTGTCTTCCAGTGCTTCCAACCAACAGTCAAGGGGGGGGGGGCGGTTGATTTTCTCCTTTATATCTCTTGGCCACATCCCAATCAGAGGCATCTTTTTCTACAGTATTCTATAGGGCTTCTTGGTGGCATCGTTTTCATGTTTCCAGATTTGCACTATCATGTTGTATGCTCTTGCATGAGCAATGTTGTACTTGCACTAACATAAAGTGCCACACCTGTTTATATCTTGTTTTTGTTGACTATTTGATGTATTCCTCTTGTACACGTAGATTAGGAATATCTTGTGAGACTTGGTGCATAGCTCCCGTGAGACTTAGATTGTACCAATATTTTTTCCATTTACGAGTATCCAGATGATGCTCAAAGCAGGTTGTCTCCATGCCTGATCTTTATTTTGTTGCAGCGAGTGATTCATTGTCATCGACTTGGTACCTGGTTTTGTCACACTTTGACATTATTGGTGCAATATTGCCTCTCTTTCTTCCTTATGGGTAGGTATTTTGGTCATCATCATTGGACCATCTTTGCAGGAGATTCAACATTGAAGGGGGGCTTCACGGTCTCTTCTTCTCATCATTGAGAGAAATGTGTTCTTTCTTCATTTCTCTTTTGGGAGAGAGTTTTTTCCCATTAGGTTTTTCTCTCTTTCTCCATTCATGGGAGATTGCATTTGCATTTGTACATGGGTACCTAACATGGCCATGTAGCCAGGACCCATCTTGGATTGCTTAATCGTGTATACACCTAAAAATGGTCTGAAGATAATTAATTGAATAAGCAATTATTTAATTAATCTCCCTCCCCAATTTAATTGAATTCACCAACAATTTGATTAAATCCTCCACTTTCATCTACTTATTAATAAATCTAAGGATTTATTAAATAGGTTCATCTCACTAATCTCCTTTGATTAATTAATTCAAATTAATTAATTAATTCCTTCCATCAAAATCATTTCTTCTAACCATTTAATTAATTAAAAAAAATCAATTATGAGTTGTTGAAATTAATTAGCCTTTTCCTATTAATTGAATTTCTAAATTCAAATTCTCCTAACATTTAACCACCTAACCCATTATACCTACCCACATGTTCCCTTTCATCCAACCTATTCTAGAACCTTTGTGAAACTTGTCACTAAGTGTTCCCTTTCATCCAACCTCTTCTAGAAGCCTCTTGACACTTGTCACCATAGAGATGACATATGTTCCCTTTAGTCCAACCCCTTTGCCAACCTCCTCCAGTTTAACCATTGATATCTTCAAATCAATCTTGACCGTTGATTCCTGCCACCTCACCCCTAGCCTTGGGAAATCCTATAAATAGACCGCATTTTGGAGCAATAATGGCCCCAATTCATATCATTTGATCATCCCATATCATCTCATCTCATGCATTGTTACTATAGGCATCTAGCTTATAGCTTATCATTTTAGAAATGTTATCATGCTCAATTTTAGCTTAATCTCATCTTCGTTCTAGCCTATTTTCTATAATCATGTAGCTTAATCATGCTATTCTTTCTAGATCGTTCATCTTTATCATTCAAATCCTCCATCTAAGTGTAGTCAAGTCACTGGAATTTGCATAACAAGATCTGAAAGCAAAATTCATACTCGCATTTACTAGGAGGTGATAGATTGCTTAGTTGTGGTTTTATCTTTCTTTGATTTAAATTCACTAACCATGCTTGTAATGATCTATTGAGTGCATTGTGTTTATATGTACAGGTACAATTTCATAGAGCACAACATTTTGGCGCCCATCATGGGACCGGAATCATCTTTGTCCGACTCTGGTTCAAAATTCGTACGAGTTGCCTTTTCAGCTCATACGAACTTCCTTTTATCCTAGGACAACATCTCATACTAGGTATAAATCTATGTCGTACGAGGTTTTATGTTGCAAATTATTTATTCGTACTAGGTCTAAAGTTGTGTCTTACGAATCTATTTCTTACAAATTCTTTACTCGTACTAATCACAATTATGTGTCGTACGATCTGGTTTTTGGCTTGTGTCAGAGGTCTAAATATTTGTCGTACTATCTGATAAATCATGTCATACAAGTTTCTGCATATGTGATTTTTTGATAAACTGCATGTTAGGGTTTTCTGATTCTAATCTGAGATTTTCTAAGACTAACCCTGACTGGTTTGTGAGATTTTGGCAGCCTAACTCTTTTCTGCATGATGATTGATGAAGATACGCTTGTCAAAGACATAATTCAAAAACCAATCAATGATTACTAATGGATATATTTTGCAGGTTGCCTATGAATCTGACTAAACTTTGAGTATTCATGTAAATTTTCTAGGCACACTTCAATTTGGGCTAAGAAATGAACGATTATGTCTTTCGTGTCTTTGATGATAGGTGGGTATGATCTCACCTTTCTTAGGTGATCAAAAAGATAGACTCATCTTTTGCTTTCATTATTGTATTTCTTTAGCAAGCCTGTCCTCCCAAGGAGTAATAACTCTTAGCCATTAAGGTCGGTGAGAGGGGAATGACCTAAGTGGGAATGGCTAATGCCAAGTAATCAAACCCACTATAAAATAAATATGTTCTTGATGAAAATCAAGATAGTGGCAGTGCTCGAGAATAGCTCTCCTCCGTACCTTCGGGTATATCAAACCTTGGTTTTCAAGGCTGGGAGACCTGTTAATTGAGTTTATACCTCAACATACCAAACGAATCCCTTACTAGTTCTAGTTAAGGTAGAAGCTACCCGATTCACCTCCGAAAGGGTGATAATCTTTGTGCAAGAGAGATAGTAACTCTCTCAAAATCATTGCCATATCGTGCCCCCATTACCATTTGGAGTCGGATAATATGGCGTTGAGAATCCATTGCGTGAGACTCAGCGTTCATATTTTGATTAGCTATTGGGTGTGTACCTAAGTCAGCAAGTAAAGGTATTCATTCTCAGCCAACTTCCTTAGGGTTTAGCATGCTTGGAGTCATTTATCACATCATGTGTTTGCTGTGTATTCATCCCTAAATAGACAAATTATACATCCAAAAAATGGAAGACATAAGAAAAACATTTAACTTCAGTTATAAAAAATTTAACCAAACAAACATTTTTTATCTCTGTCTGGTTATCTGTCGTACGAGTTAGGATCTTTGTCATACGAACCTGTTTGCATAAAATTTTGTGTCATGCTACACAATATTCTGTGTCGTATGAGTCAGCTATTTTGTCATATGGTTCAGAAAAGTGTGTCGTATGAGCCTCTTCTTGTTATATGAAAACTTTTTCTTTATCGTACAGACTCATATCTTGTGTCGTTCTAAACTGCATATCTAGTCGTACGAAACTCTGCATTTGTTAGTCCAGAGCTATGTCCTGCATGCTTGTTTTAGATTTATCATTTATGCCTGATAAATTTGCAGTAAACATAAACACCTATTATCTGTCAGTTTGTGCTTAGATTGTCTTCTTGGTTTGCTTGGTCAAGTTATCACCCATCAAAATCAAATTCTAGAAGATAAACACCCCAATATTTTCAAGTGCTCACCCTCAACAAGTTCAAGATCTAAACATCTCAAAGTACATTATCACCCTCTTTGATAAACTGATCACTCAAACATAGTTTCTCATCAGGATCAATCATCCTTTATCACAAAACTGAAACATTTGGTCAAGATAATCTTGTCCCACATCATAGGATATATCATTCCTACTGGACTTGGTTCTTATCAAATCATAACAATTGCACTCCTAAACCGAAGATCGAAAAACTTGCAAACTTTTACACACTTGAATTCTCTTTTAGTGTCATATCACTTTATTGCCTTGAAATTGACTATTGATCACTTATCAAAACAACCATTTGGACAATCGAATACTAGCAAAATAACACACGTGTATGCCTGTTCTAACTAGAGCTCAGAGACGAAAAATTGCAGAGACTGAAATCGAAACATTGGAAACAAATATAATCATGGAACATGAAGAGGAAATACAAGTTGAAGGAGAAATAACAGACCAAAACATCAGAGACATCAAGAAAGATCCCCAATTCGATAAATTTATGCAAAAATTGTTGGAGGAAGAAAAAGAAAAATATTTTCTAATGTTAGCCAAATCTGGTGCTACACTCCCTCAAGACTTTGATATAAACAAATTGACACAAAAGAAAAGTGATCCTCCTCCTAATAACAAACAATATGAGGACATCTTTGGTCTCAAAATGAATGACATGTCAATTCCTTGTAACGCTCGAACCAATGAAGAGACTTACTTTCCCAAAAGAGATGAAGTAGAAATTTTGAATAACATTCAACCCAATGAAGATACAAGAAGAACTAAGGATGAACCAAGAAGAGATCAAGATCCTCCTAGAATACAAAATCAAGGTTATGGAAGAACAAATCATGTTGATAATCCTATCATGACTCTCACACAACAACTACAAACAATGCAAACACAAATTCAAGATATGCAAAGAGGAAATATCAGGCGATACTCACTTCAAGAAATTTGTCCTTATCCATTCGACATAAATCTAAACATGATACCATTTCCTATAGGCTTTGAAACTCCTAGATACAAAAAATATGATGGAAGGACTGACCCTCAAGATCATATATGAGAATTGTGCACAATGAGTATGGAGTTTGCACATGGGGATACCTACTTAATGAGACTATTCTCGAAAAGCTTAATTGGACTAGCTATGGAATGGTTCTCCAAACTTCCACCTGGAATCAGATCATTTTTAGAGTTGGCAGATAAGTTTGTTTCACAATACTCTTATAATATACAACATGAAGTAACCATGCTAGACCTGTGTAATGCCAAACAAAAGAGTGGAGAACCTTTCATGACATTTTTTACAATGATGCAGATGGCTAGCTTCGCGAGTATCCTCGTACTGTGCCAAAATACGAAAAAATGGACATATTCATTGACAACTTAAACTATCAAATGAGTTATCACTTAAAAATTCAAGGAAATCAAAGTTTCAAAAAAATGGTTGATAGTGGAACGGAATGGAAGAAGTCGTGATAAAGAAAGGTGAATTGAAAATATACAAAGAAGGAGTCTATCCTCCTAATAACAACAATAACAACAATCACAATGACAAGCCAAAGTTTTGGAATAGAAATCGAAATGTAGTTAATGATGGAATAGTAGATAACAATAATGTAAAACCAAAGCAACCAGTTTTCAATTTATCTACTCACTCAGCAGCTGCACAACATAACAACAATCACCAAAGAGCAACTATTAAAACTTTCTTTCGAAGATAATTTACAGACATTGGTGAACCCCTGGGGTCAACATTAAAAACTCTTATCGCAAACAAATTGATTTCTTTACCAAAAGAAAGGAACTACAAACGTCAAATAAAACCACATTGGTGGAATGATAATCAATATTGTGATTTCCATCGAAACAAGGGGCATCTCACTGATAATTGTCAGAAGTTGAAACATGTCATACAAGACTTAATTGATAATGGTGTAATAACTGTGGATGGACATACAACAAATGAATCTCATACCGCCTTTAAAACTCCACTTCCAAACTATGAGAAAGGTGAGTCATCAACAACAAACAATGGTAAGGGTAAAGAAAAGGTAAACTATGCTCATACATATGACAATGTGGTGAATGTGATTGTAGTTAAAGAAAAACAAAATCAAGAACATGCTCATGCTATCACAAGAAGCAAAGCCAAAGTTGTTTTTCTGAGTCCTACAACAAACGCATCATCCACTATAGCAAAACAATACAATCTAGTGGAACAATTGCAGAAAACACCTGCCCAAATATCAATCTTGGAACTTTTAAAACTTTCACCCGTACACAAAGAAATCATGGAAAAAGCATTAGTAGATACCACAGTATCCAAAGATCTTGATATCGACCAATTCCAAACTATGGTGGGACACCTCACAACCCCTCATTGCTTATCATTCACTGAAGAAGATGACATGTCCTTGCAACATATTCACAATGCTCCCTTGCATATTGAAGTCCTTATTCACAAAACATGAGTCAAGCGTGTTCTAATAGATGGTGGAGCTGGCCTAAATATCTATTCATTGAGTCTTGTTCGTGCCTCAGGATATTCAAAATGTACAGTTGATGTCCGGAAAAAGATCACCATAAAAGCCTATGATGAAGAAGAACGTTCCTCCAAGGGAATTGTGATACTACCTATTTGAGTGGGACCTCTACAAAAAGACACAGCATGCCAAGTTCTAGACTTGGACTTATCATATAATGTACTCCTAGGGAGACCATGGATACATGATTTACAAGCTGTACCATCAACATATCATCAATATGTCAAATTTCCCTACGAGGGACAAGAAATCACAATCTCTACAGATGCAAATCCATTCCAATATTGCAACAATCTAAAAATGGCTCAAGAAGTAATTGTTCCACATAATAGGGAGGCAACAACGTTAAACACACAATCTAAGGAACAATCATTTGCATCTATTTTATCAAGCATGGAAAAACAAATGCAACTAAGAGACCGAGGGAATTGAGAATACTCAATATTACAATTACCACTTTCTCCTAAATCCTTTGGAAAACCATCAAACTCTAAACAACAACCAATTGTGAAACATCTTCCGATATTTGATAGAGCATTCATTAGTGCTGGAACCTTATCAGAGGAGACAAAAGACAAAGATGTGCTACAATGGCTATACAAAGATGAAGAAGTTCAACAAAAGGTCAACAATGTCAGAATACCTACAAAAAAATATGGAAAAGGATTCAACATTCTCTGAAGGATGGGATACACTTGAACATACCCTATAGGAAAAAGAAAAGAAGGTATCTTAGAACCTATTCAACCTCATACTCAGTAGACTACAGACAAAATAGGTCTAGGATATGTCACTCTACCAGAAGACGCATCTTTTAGTCAACAATAAGAGGAATATGCAAACAAACAAGAACAACTGGCAATTGAAAGAGAAGAAGAATCAGCTAAGCAACAAACACAAGCAAACATGAAATGGGAAAAGAAGCAATCTTCAAATCACCAAGTGAAACAAATTGCAGATATCTCTCAAGCAACATCAAATCTCAATCAAAACAGACATGAACCTAGTACTGATCAAGGGGAACTCATAGCAAGATTGATAGAACTCAATCTCAGTCCTGAAGAAGTTGAATACGAAAGAAGGAAAGATATAACCATAAAAGAATAAGAAAGGCTATATGACCAAATCTGTAGATTACGGGCTACTAGTGATACAGATTCTAATGAATAGGAATGGGATTCCTATCACTCTGTAGAATTAGCTGAAGAAAATTGCTTTGAAGAAGATATAGGAGTCGATGTAGTTCACACATATGCAGAACAAACATCAGGAACTATTTCACTTGAATTAGAATCACATATGGCTAACATGGACTTAACCGAGGACGATTAGGAACTTCTTATGCAAAGTCATTCTAATGAGAGTACCGTTCTAGACATCGACATACATACTGAAAACTTTAATATATCTATCATGACCCTTGATATCTTTGAAACATCTCAACCTGAAGATCCCTTTCCTCTAATACACCCTGAGCTTATTGATTGGGAAAATGGACATACTGTCATTAATACCTTTCCAAATGACCATGCCATATCTATATATCTTAATGCAATCGAACCCATAACAACTTCCACCAAGAATCTCAGCAATGCATTTTCCAGTCAAGTGGGTGCCAAATCTCCTATTCGTAAAAGTGAAAATAAAGAAAACAATATCAGGTCTAATGCTGAAAACCATTTCTTGGCAACATTAGACCAAGAAAAAGTAAAAATAAAGGATGCATCTAACAGCGAAAACCTCCTTGAGGCACTGGAAGATGGGAGATTTGACACTTTACCTGAGCACTATCAAGAAAGGTCATCCATTTTGATTGAACCAACAAAGGCAGTTAACATTGGCACAACAGAGCAACCAAAGATCTTACATCCAACAACATCTCTATCAGAGGTAGAAATGCAACAATATGTGGAATTCTTCAAATGACAGCAAATTAATTTTGCTTGGTCATATGGAGACATGCCAGGGTTGGATCTAGAGCTTATTATGCATCACTTGAATGTCAATCTAGGAGCCAAACCAGTCAAACAAAAATTAAGAAAGATGCATCCTCATATTGCTCTTCTAGTCAAGGCAGAACTAAAGAAATTACTGGATGTAGGATTCATCAGTCCTGTAGCTTATCCTCAATGGGTAGCCAACATTGTTCCTATTTCAAAACCAGATAAAAGCATTAGAATATGCACAAACTTCAGAGATCTTAATAACATCTGTCCAAAGGATGACTTTTCTTTGCCTAACATTGACATCATTGTAGATTTAACTACTGGACACTCCATGTTTTCTCTAATGGATGGTTTCTCCAGATACAATCAGATCAAAATAGCACCCGAAGATCAAGAAAAGACAACTTTCACATGTCCATGGGGTACTTTCTATTGGAAAGTCACGCCTTTTGGACTAAAGAACGTCGATGCTACATATCAAAGAGCTATGACAACTATATTTCATGACTTGATGCATACATTCATGGAAGACTATGTGGATGACATATTGGCTAAATCATACAATAGAGAAGAACATATAGAGATACTAGAAAATATCTTTGACAGGTTAGAACAATACAAGCTACGACTAAACCCTAAGAAATGTGCCTTTGGTATAACTTCAGGAAAGCTATTGGGATACATTATTTCAGCAAGAGGAATCGAAGTAGATCTAGCTAAGGTTAAAGCGATCATGGAAATGGCATCTCCCAAGAATATCAGTAAACTAAGATCACTACAAGGATGACTACAATCAATCAGTAGATTTGTTGCTCAACTAGCATATAAATGTCAACCATTTACACATCTATTGCACAAACATGTTAATTTCAAATGGGACCATCAGTGTGAAGAAGCATTCAACAAAATCAAGCCATATCTCATGCAACCACATGTTCTAATGTCACCAATTCTAGGAAAGCCATTATTACTCTATGTTACAACTACTGAAACATCATTAGGAGTTTTGCTCGCACAACAGGATAATGAAGGAAAAGAATGAGCCATCTACTACATCAGTAGAACACTAGTGGGGTATGAGATCAACTATTCATCAACGGAAAAAGCATGCTTGGCAGTAGTTTTTGCTTCTAAAAAATTATGACAGTATCTACTATCTCATCCTATCTAGTTGATAGCTAAAATTGATCCTTTAAAGTACTTACTCAGCAAAGCAACATTAACATGAAGACTAGCAAAGTGGATCATGATTCTCAGTGAGTTTGATATCAAGTACGTTGACAAAAAATCTATCAAAGGACAAGTTATTGCAGACCAACTAGCGGATGCACCACTTCAAGATGATCATCCACTACAAATTGAGTTTCCCGATGTGGATATTCTTGTAGTATCTACTAAAACATGGCAATTATACTTTGATGGTTCATATACACATCACAAATCAGGAGCGGGAATTCTATTCATCACACCACAAGGTCATACAATCCCGAAAGCATACAAATTAAGCTTTCTGTGCACAAACAATATAGCAGAGTATGAAGCATTGGTGATAGGTATCAAAATGGATGTAGAATGGAATATAACACAACTTCAGGTCTTTGGAGACTCTCAGCTCATAATTAATCAAATTAATGATTACTATCAAACAAAAGATGACAAAGTTATGCCTTATAAAAAGATGGTTGAGGATATCAAAAAGTACTTTGTCAAAATCACTTTTGAATAAATTCCAAGAAATGATAATAAAGCAGCAGACGCCATGGCTACACTTGCTTCTCTATTTTAGACACAGGAAAATCAACAGCGTTATGAATTCCTGGTTGAAGAGTTGTTTCATCCCACCTTTCATTGTCCTGATTCCCAAATTATTTGTCAACTTATTGAGCATGATTCCTCCTACTACGGACAAACTTACACATACCTGAAAGACAACATCTTACCTCCTAACTTATCGAAAAACCAAAAGAGAAACTTTATTTGCCAGTCCTCCCATTTTACTCTCGTCGCAGATACCCTGTTTAAATGAGGTCTAGATGGTACTCTCAGATGTCTTGAACAAGAAGAATCTAAGAAGGCTTTACATGAAGTCCATAATGACATTTATGGCACTCATTCAAGTGGTCTTACCCTTTCGAAAAAACTTATACGCTTGGGCTATTATTGGCCGACTATGGAACAAGATTCCTTTCAGATAGTGAGAACATGCAAACAATGTCAGATCCATGGGAATTTGATTCATGCACTAGCACAAGAACTTAACGCTTTAGCAACATCATGGCCTTTTTGTCAATGGGGTCTTGATCTAGTAGGAAAGATAAATCCTTCCTCATCTAATGGACACAAATTCATCCTTGTAGCTACAGAATATTTTACAAAATGGATTGAGGCTATACCTCTCACAAACATCACATGAAAACAAATTGTTGCATTTATGTTGAATTACATCATCTGTTGCTATGGAATACCAATGACCATTATCATTGATAATGGGTGACCGTTCAAGAATCAAGATGTACAAGAGCTATGTGAGAAGTTCAAAATCCAGCACAGATTCTGCACACCATATTATCCACAGGGAAATGGACAGGCATAAGCATCTAACAAAACTATTCTGAAAATCCTTAAAAAGATAGTGAACAATATTGGGAAAGATTGGCATATTCAACTAAGCCCTGCTCTCTGGGCCTACCACACTAGTATCCGCACACCAATAGGTGCCACACCTTTCTCTCTTGTATATGGATCAGAAGCCATATTGCCAATTGAAGTAGAGATATCCTCTCTACATGTATCACTAAAAGGTCTCATCCCAGATGAAGAACAAAGAATATCTAGACTGCAAGAGTTAGAACTGATCCATGAATGAAGGCAAAATGCCTTTGATCATCTAAAGGTATATCAACAAAGAATGAGCAAGAGCTACAATCATAGGGTCAAACCAAGAGCATTTCAAATTGGAGACCTTGTACTCAAAAAAAATCCACGCAATCAAGCAGATCGAGAAAAGAAAGGAAAATTTGAACCAAACTGGTTAGGTCCATTTGTGGTCACAACAGTATTTGGATCAGGAGGATATCAATTATCAACACAGGACGAAGATCAGCTCAAGGAACCCATCAATAACATGCATCTAAAGAGGTTCTATGTCTAAAAAATAAAAAAAATAAAAAAATACAAAAAAGAAAGAAAAAAGAAAGAAAAAAATCAAATATCAAAAAAGTGCAATAAAAATAGATAGTGAAAACCTGACAAACAGGCGCTATCTGTCTGCTAGCTCTTTTGTCTATTAGTTCATGCATTTTTTTCGCTTGCATTCATTTTCCATTAGCATTGACCATTATCAAGCCTTTGTACATATGCATACATCCCAGGTGGCTTCTTGACATGGTTTGGATCATTGGATATATCATAGCAACTTTGTTTCTAAGCTTGGGGCAAAATCCTACACCTAGCTGGGGGCAAAACTTTCCGATCATTCTGAGCTTAATCAAATAGGTAGAACAATAGTTAGACAACACTTATCAAGCGAAAAAACTGAGACACATCCAATGTTAAACATGAAATCACATTGTTAACCATCAAGCTATCACACATCAGTCTAAGCACATCACAAACTTTTCAGTGGATAATATCTTTTTGGATAATGACTTTAACATGATTGTTCAATTTTTCTATATTTCTTTTCATTATCATGATTTCTGAGTGACTCCAAGATGTCTTTGACCAGAGGAACAAGGAAGGAACATGATATTTTTCTTGTCTGCTGTCTGAAAATTGATCATTAATATGTGCAAATTTGTCTTGGGACATGATCATCAGAGTATCATTGAAGACATTACCAATTTGCGTATAGAAATGATAAATATTGCTTGTTTTACGCAAACAACACTCAGGTCATCTCGGTTCAATTATACCTCGATGCTTGTGCTAATTTGCTATATCAAAATCTAGGAAAGTAATGCTCAGGTCATTATGGTTTAATTATACCATCGATTTTTGCACTCACTTCCCACATTTCAAAAAGCTCAATGATGAAAAAAAAATGCAAAATAATCCAGTGACTAGTCTGGTCATAGTTTGCATCTCTTTGCATTTTCATTTTCATTTTAGCTTGCATTTCATTCTTGCATGGGATCCTACAAGCTCATTTTATCCAAGATTAAATCTATCATAGGAATCATCAAAGTATCATCACAAGTGTATACGCAATCAGAATAATGACTCATATCTTCAGATATTGTCGACCCAACAAAAATCTTATGCTATCTCTCTCAACAGAATTAACAATCAACATATCCAAAAATTTTTGCAACTTGATATCAACAAACTGTCAGTTCTTTATCTAATCAACCTTATCAAATCAAATCAAATCAATCAAACCTAATTGATTCTATCATGTCTTATACAGGATGTATCCTTCCTGAAACCAGACATTCTGATCATGTCTTATATAGGATGAATCCTTCTTGAAACCAGACACTTTGATCATTGTTGTCTTATACAAGATGAATCCTTCCCGATATCAGACAATCTAATTCTGTTTCATGTCTTATACAGGATGTATCCTTCCTGAAACCAGATGTTCTGATCATGTCTTATACATGATGAATCCATCCTGAAATCAGACGCTATGATCATCTTTGTCTTATACAGGATGTATCCTTCCTGAAATCAGACTGAATCTCGATCTTATCAATCAAATCAATCACGATTTTTCAATCTTACCAATCTAAGAAATCAAGCTAATAGAAGAACTCACATTTTCATCAAACCACAATTGCATAAATCAAATCAAATCTATTGGGATATCAATCTTGCAAACACTCCAAAGATCAATTATCTCAATTGATCTCCCGAGGGGGCATAATCATATTGAGATTTAGCAATCAAGAGCTGGGGCATCCTACATATCAATATCATCATTAAAAAAAGCGAATTTATTCTTTGAATCAACACATCATTAGACCTCGCTTCAAAGAGGGGCAAAATGTATACACCTAAAAATGGTCTAGAGATAATTAATTGAATAAGCAATTATTAATTAATCTCGCTCCCCAATTTAATTGAATTCATCAACAATTTGATTAAATCCTCCACTTTCATCTACTTATTAATAAATCTAAGGATTTATTAAATAGGTTCATCTCACTAATCTCCTTTGATTAATTAATTCCTTACATCAAAATCATTTCTTCTAATCATTTAATTAATTAAAACAAATCAATTATGAGTTTTTGAAATTAATTAGCCTTTTCCTATTAATTGAATTTCTAAATTCAAATTCTCCTAACATTTAACCACCTAGCCTAACCATTCCTAAACCTAACCCATTATACCTACCCACATGTTCCCTTTCATCCAACCTATTCTAGAACCTTTGTGACACTTGTCACTAAGTGTTCCCTTTCATCCAACCTCTTCTAGAAGCCTCTTGACACTTGTCACCATAGAGATGACAGATGTTCCCTTTAGTCCAACCTCCTCCAATTTCACCATTGATATCTTCAAATCAATCTTGACCGTTGAATCCTGCCACCTCACCCCTAACCTTGGGAAATCCTATAAATAGACCCCATTTTGGAGCAATAATGGTCCCAATTCATATCATTTGATCATCCCACATCATCTCATCTTATGCATTGTTACTATAGGCATCTAGCTTATAGCTTATCATTTTAGCAATGTTATCATGCTCAATTTTAGCTTAATCTCATCTTCATTCTAGCCTATTTCTAGAATCATGTAGCTTAATCATGTTATTCTTGCTAGATCATGCATCTTCATTATTCAAATCTTCCATCTAAGTGTAGTCAAGTCACTGGAATTTGCATAACAAGATCTGAGAGCAAAATTCATACTCGCATTTACTAGGAGGCAATAGATCACTTAGTTATGGTTTTATCTTTCTTTGATTTAAATTCACTAAGCATGCTTGTAATGATATATTGAGTGCATTGTGTTTGTAGGTACAAGTACAATTTCACATAGCACGACAAGTTGCATTACAGACTTTAGTGCATTCCCCTAAGTTGCACTTAAGGGGTAGTGTTGGTGTAAATAATTATTCATCTTGGATATTATTACACTATACTTAAGTTTACTTAGATACATGCATTTAATAGTAGTTTGGGTATGAGACACTTGGGTGTTTGTGCCACATTGGGATAGTGTGTGTAGGAGAATTTCCACCTTATATGGTGTTTATCTTGTTACTACTCTATCATATCCACTTATTGTGGAGAGATAATTCCACCTTCGGTGGGTGATCCACCTCATGTGGAATATTTTATTGTTTCTCCTACCTACCCACACCTATTTACTACCTACCCTTGTTTCATTGAACATCTTGTAATGATCTAGTTGATCATATTTTGCATCTTGATAGAATACATTTTATTCCTATCATCTATTTTGTCTCTATTATTTGTGTTTTCCATTACCTCTAGATCTTGGCAAACTCTCACAATATCATCCAATTCCTTGCATATAAATATTTCCAATCTTGCTTACCGGTTGATGATGCAGATGCATGAAAAGTAGGTTTAGACTTCACAACTCCAGAAGGTGCAAGTTATTCAGGATCAAAAGTAGATAATTTCCCAACCAAGGCATCTATGTTGACAAAAGTATTAGTCATTGTTCTCAATTCATTAATTGTAGTAGCCTTCATCTTGTAAGCCGGTGGTAGGGCTCTCAAAAATTTAGAAACAATTTCATCTTCACTCATAGTTCCACCACAATATTGAATTCCTATAACAATCTCATTTACCCTTTCCATGAATGCAATAATCCGTTCATCTTCTTCCATCTTTAGGTTTTCATATCTAACCCGGTAACCATCAAGTTTAGCAATATTCACAGTAGGGTCACCTTCATTAAGAGTCTCCAGCTTATCCCATGCATATATCCTTTGCAGATGATTTGTCAGTTAATCCCATTATTTGCTGATTAGAAAGTGCACACAAGAGGGCTTCTCTTTCTCTACAATCATTCTCAAGATCCTTATGCAAGTTGGTCGAAGGAGGATTGCCAAATGCTGAGTTATAAGGTGTAACACCATTCTATGTGATCTCCCAAAATCTCCTTACCTAGACATCTCAGATGAGTCTCCATCTGAATCTTCCATACTGTGTAATTTGTTCCATCAAGCCTAGGAATATCTCTCTAAAAGATAACTCAAGATGAAATAGATGAACTTGAACTATTAGTTGCCATAGGATCTTCCTCAAGCAGTTAAGCTTTCTGCAGAGAGGACCAGAGCTCTGATACCAATTGTTAGATAGTTCAAATAACCAAAAGACAATTGAATGGGGGGCTGAATCACTTGTCTCAAATTACCGTAACCTTAAGAAATTTAAAACTTTAATACCAGAACCAGAATGCTTAAACCAAATAATAGAATAATAGATAAACTAATTAAGCATAAACAATAATCAGCGCATAAATAGCATCCATATGACACCAAGATTTGTACATGGAAAACCCGGTAAAGTGAAAAATCACAATGGGAAGCCTACCCACAGTCAGATAATACTTCTGCAGTAAGTATGTGAATTAAAATTGAGGGGCCTGCACTTGTAGGAAGGCCAACAGCCTAGAGCGCACTGCTCATCATAGGAGTCTAACTGAATACATAGAAATTCAGACTACAATTCAGAAGAATGAATGAACTGCAAAGATAACATCTCCTATGCTTGAATACAATTTTGGTTAAGCTCAATACTAGAGGACTAAATCCTCTTACATAAACCCAACTCGATCTCCAATGATCGACCAAATCCTTTGCTTGAATGATATTACATTATTTCCACATTACATATCCATATGCCTTTCCTATATCTTGATATCATCGACAATGAGATCTTACATCAAATACATACAAACCCTCAACCATAAACAATCAGGTCAGCCATGAGACAATAAATGAATTACATAATTACAAAACATGTGGGCCTTAGACCAAACAAATAATATCCAACCCATAAGACATCCCAAAAACACATCTAGAGGTCCAATCCACACGTTACATTAAGTCGGTCCATAACCTAGATACACTGAGACCCAATATAGGTCCATACACGCCAAAGCAACAGTCCCAATCTGCCAAGTCTTGAACATGATCACCATTAGCATCCTAAATATACACCAGAAGCTGCACCAACACCACTTATGCATATCATCAAAGATCTTCATCAAAGCTATGCTGGTGAAGCCCTTGTTGGAACCACAAACCAAGCTTCCAAGAAAACAGGATAGCTTCTGATCACCAGAAAAAAAACCAACTGATTGAATATGAACATGAGTAAGCTAATTTCATAACCCAAACATACTAGAGCATATCGGATCATGCTAGATCTAAACCAACCAGAAACCACACAACCTACCAGGACCAGAAGAGTGTCGGCAAAGCATCCAAAACAACTAGTGTTGACATAAATGACAAAACATCAATGCAACACAATCAATTCCTCCAAATGGCCAACAAAATTGTCTAATACTTTGATCAATGCTATTCACAAAGTTCAAGAAATTTTTCTTGTAGATCTTCAATTGAAACTTTTTAACTCCTATTGATTGCAAAGTTTTTAATGATTGGAGGTGGCTACCAGGGTATAACTTAAAAAAAATTCCTCCTAAGATAATCTACCATAAACTCCTTCCTCAAATTCACTTACAACCAAGATTAAATATTAAATGGTGAGTGAAATGGTTTGAGTCTAAGTGGTTCAGCTTGAGCCTTGCTATTTGAAAATCCAAATTTGAAGCTAAAGCACAATTTGTTGTGTGGAAAATCATACATTAGAAAGTTTTCATGGGAGAACGTCTATCCTTTCTCCCTACCCACTCCAACAAATGTTTGTTTTGCCATAAGTTGGAGACAATTAATCATTGCTTTTAGTTTTGTAAACATGCTCAACAAATTTGGCAAAAAATCCAAACTTGTTTACCTACTATATTTAATAGGAAACTAAATTGGATATTAGCTTTGTTAGGACTACACTACTCTTAGAATTTGTTATCAAATCTTTTTACAATGTATTCTACTATATATTTAGCTTCTAAGATGCAAAGCTATTTTTTCTAATGCCATCCCTCATGCACAGGATATTATGCATGGTTTATTTACATGTATTTTTGTACAACAAGATCCTCTTTTTCTAAATCCTTGTAAAAGAAAAACAGCTAGAACCTTGAGCTCAAGACTCAATTTTATGAATTTCAGCCCTAGTTAAAAGTTGTGCTAAGGATCACTATAATTCTCTTCTCACAACTACGAATCTAATTTCTAAGGAGCATGTACTTGATACCTTGGAGAGAAATGATTTCATTATTATTGTAATATGAAATCTACACTTATATGGTTTTACTTAATGATTTCTAGTTGTTATGCTCCTTGTTGTAAATTTCATGTTTAGTTGTAGTCAATTTCATTGCTCTTTCAAGATATTTTGAAAGACACGTCCTTTGTATTTTATTTTTTATGAATATAAATTCATATTTCCAATAAAAAAATATCATCTGAAATTTATCTCAAATAAATAAAATAATATTTATTTTTTATTTCTTTCATACATTTCAATAGTTTACCATTTCCAATTCTTAACTCTCTAAAACCTTAATTAGTTAGTCTAGATTAACTATTCTTATGTGCTTAAATTTTATCAGATTGACTTCAAATAAACCAAAGGATTTTTTATTTTATTTTATAATTGGAAGAAGAAACTTAAAATTTAAGTCAATCAATCTAATATTTCAAGCACATAAGAGTAGTTAACCTATATTAATTAATTAAGGGTTTAGAGTGTTTAGAGTTGAAAATATTAAATCAATGACATGTATGAAAATGCAAATAGAAAACAAATTTATTTATCTAGATATAATTTAGTATTAAAAGAGATAGGATTTTATACTCCGTGTTATCATGAAACTCTAAAAAAATGTCTCTCTATCAATGCAACCACTTAAAATTATCCACTATATCTATGTTGAATCCAAAGAAAAATTCACTTTCCTAGTACTAATTCATGGCCACAAACTTGTTCTTCAAATTTGTCTTGATAATTTGTGAAACTTTGTGTTACAACTTTAATTAACACTCCATATTGTATGCCACCTTTTCTAACATTTTGGAAATTGATACTATTAATTAGTACCGTTCTTGGGTTGTCATATAATGTAGTTGTTAGGGAATTATGATTTGACCAACCTATTAAAATTAAAAAATATATTAAAAAAACTAGTCTTCACTCATGTAAATACTTGTAGGAAGGCTAGATACAATACTAAGTTCCTTCTCTAGCAATAATTGAAGTGTGTAGATGTGAATTATTTATCTTTATAGTTCAATGACTTGAATTAATTCATTTCCTTTAAATGCAAGGCCACCATATCCATTCCATGTTAGGGTTGTGTTGAACACTTATTTAGCTCAACTAGGTTTAGTCAAACCTATTGGAAAATAATAATTTACATGAAAAGATAATGTAGTCACATAAATATGTCCACTTAATTAAATAAATACTTAGTATTTATTTGATTATTTAACCATCAATTAATAATTAATTAAATTAATATTTAATTAATTCATCTTAACCCTCTTCTCCTATTAATTAAATAAATTATTCAATTTATTTGATTTAATTCACTTAACCAAATTCAGACCATTAATTAAATAAATAAATCATATTTATTTAATTAAATCTTCTCTCACATTTAAATAAATTAATATTTATTTAAATCCCCCAAAATCCCACCTCTCACATTTAAATAAATTAACATTTATTTAAAATCACCTTTATCCTCTACCCACTTGCATTTTCCTACAAAAGCAAGTTGCACAATTATTTTAAATAAATAATTTATTTAAATCACCTTTATCCTCCACCCACTTGTATTTTCCTACAAAAGCAAGTTGCACAACTATTTTAAATAAATTATTTATTTAAAATCCTATTTATCCTCACCCACTTGAAACCTTTAATGGTTTCCCTTAAAGTATTCAAACTTGATGGCTTTAAAAAGTCTTCAAACTTGATGGCTTCCCTTAAAGTCTTCTTAAGACTTTAATGGTTTTCCTTAAAGTCTTCAAGCCTTTAATGGTTTCCCTCAAAGTCTTCAAGCATTTTAATGCTTTATCTTCTTTTTCTCATTTAAATAAATTAATATTTATTTAAATATTTATCCAAATGCAACTTACACCATTTAATTGAAATAAATGATTTTATTTTAATTGAAAATACCAAAATTTCTCCCACTTACATTTTCCTACAAAATCCACTTGTATGCCTAAACCCCTTCTAAATTCTTCTAAACCCTTCCTAATTAGCCTAATCCATCCCCTAAATATTGTCACATTCCTAAGCAAATTGGAGTCACTTCTCAAAGACTCCAAAGTCTTTGAAAAGCAATTAATGCTTTGTGTGTTCAACAAATTAACCCTCAAAGTCTTGGATAACCTTTGAAAGCTTTCAACCTTCAACCACTAAATGGCTCAAAGTCTTTGAAAACCATTGAAGGCTTCCAACCTTCAACCACTTAATCCCCAAAGTCTCCAATAACCATTAATGGTTAATTAAAACCCTCCCACATGGTTAAAACATTTGTTTTGACTCAACCTCTACCCAACCCAAAGGTCTCATCAGGCCATTAATGCTTTGACCATGATTATCTCTTAAACATTTGCACAAAGGTTTATCCTTGGATTAACTCTTAATCCAATGGGTAATCTTAATTTAGACTTGACCCTTACCTTCTAGATAACCATGAGGTCTTCTCAGGCCTTTAATGCCTCCAACCTCTTCTCTCAACCCAATCCTATGTTGAAACTTGTCACCATTTTATTGGTGCCAATTGTGCACATGGATCCCCAACTTTCAATCCTAACCCTTGTTAAGATTGCTCAATCTTAACCCTTCATTTCCCTATTTCTTCTATAAATAGAACCCTTCTCCTCAAGCAAAAGGAGAAGCATTTTAGAGTATTGTTGTTATACTGGCATTAGCATAGAGCTTTTTCATAGCATCACTATCTACTCTTGCATAGTATTTGCTTATCATATTCAACCATCTTGAATCTCCATATGGCATCCATGGCTAGTGCTAAAAGCTGAGAGCTACACTCATTTGGGACTTGGAGAGGAGAGAAACAAGGGAGAAGCATCAAAAGGCATCATGGAAGCATCTTAGGGAGGCTCTTCTCCTTTCTTTTATTTTGTTAAACTTCTTTCATGCTTTTTGAAATCTCTCTTGATATGTTTGGAATGGTTTTTAGTTCTTTGTTTTGTTTTTATGGTTGAAACTAACTTATTAACATTGAACTTTGTTGTTGCCTTGTCCCCATTTCCATGACATCAGATAATATAGGTTTTCTCTTTCAACTTATGTGAAAATAGGAAAAGGGGTAAGTGTTGGGTGTATACAAATATGTGCTATATGATAGACTAATAGTATGGGTTGAGGGATCTATCTTTATGAAAAATTGTCATTTATCAATGTTTATCTATTAAAAGACTTTCTTAAAATAGGTACAAAACCAAATGGGTGATCTAGCATACATATACACATTTTATCATTACAATTTTGTCCCAACTTTAAGGGTTATTTGGATCTTAGAGTGAACATGTATGTCCATGCATGTGTAAATTAAAAGCATGCATGTAAAGTAAATTCTAATACCCTCTAGTGATATTCTATGGTGTTAATAAAAGTACTACAACATATGTATGCAACTTATATGCATTTCCATAAGAATGAATCTCAATAATAATATGCAATCATTTCCATATCTAAATAAAATTAACAGTAGTGACATGGTATATACATCCCCTAGAAATTAATTGTATAAAAATGATAAAATAATTATTAGAAGAGGAAAATAGTATAGGAAAGGAAAGTAAATTATAAGAATCTCAGCATGTAGTCATGTGAATATAGAAAATAACTCTAAAGGATACATCATGTAAACATGCATGGTCTAGTGATGCACTTAGTAATTAAGAATGTTTCCATACCATGAGAAAAAAAATGGTGGTGTGTCCATTAGTGGCTTATTGTAGAGTGCTATAATAAGCATACACAACCCTATGTGGAATCTAAAATATCAAGCATATAAAAGATAATAAGATATATAATCCTTAGTGACAAAATTAAAATATAAAAATCGTAGAGCCATGAAACCATGATGAGTAAGGGCTTATACGAAGGAAGGAGAGAACTTAGCATAAATACTTTTGATTATAATTGAGATGGTTCATAGAAGTATAGTAATATACTATTTAATTGCCTTAGTTCAAATAAGTTTTCCCATATAAATGAGAATATGTAATAAATTGCAACAACACATAAAAAGAGATCACAACAATGTAAACACACATGTAGAGAACAACATAAATGCAAAGTGTGGCATTACATATGATGATATTTTTTTCTTCATCAGTTATATAGATAATGTACCCTCTAATTCCAACTTCATCTTATTAATCATGTTAATTCATTTTTTTGAGAAATTATTAATTAATTATTTAAAGTGAAACAATTTGCATAATTTGATTTAACAATGGTTGCTTAGCATAATTTCAACATTGGAAATCTATTGTAAAATAAATATGCTTTTTAAGGAAATTTTTGTGATAGATTATTTGATTATCTTTATAGGTTTAGGATCTAGAAGAGATATTACTATTCAATTCCTTCTAACTCGAGAGTGAAATGCACACTAATTAATTTGAGTTGTTGACATAGAATCTTTACATCTTCCATTAGGGATTAAAAACTCCATTTCCTCTTTATTTTTTTAGTTTCATAAATAGTTTCTTTTAGTGAAGGACTCCTACTATGAGTTTTAATCAGAGGCACTCTCTTTATTTTATGTTTAAGATTAAATATTGTATTTTTTTCTATAACAAACTCATATTCATTTTTTGTTAAGACTCTAATTAAACTTAAATAGTGCACTAATGCTTTATTATACCATTATATTATAGGATTGTTATTATCAATTAGGTTTTTTATTTGTTAATTTTGTTTTTATATATCAATAATATCATGTGTAATAATGTTAATATTTTTTATATATTTTGAGTTCAAGAAATATGGTTTCTTTAGGTTTTACATGTATGGACACTTAAGATTATAGATGAAACTATTATGTATTCAACTTTTAAATAATGCTAAGTCACAATCTCTACACATAAGTCACTGCCTTTATTAATAATGCTTGTTCTTGTGCCACGTTTCTTATTTTGAATTATTCTTCTTTGATCGATGTCTATCTCTGCTTAATCTTATTATGAATGATGTGGCAATTATCCTTGCTGACTTGTCTCCCCTTTTCTTTTTGGCTTACTTTGACTCTCTAATTAATATTGTTATTCTCCATGGCCCCCACACATGGAGTAATGTAAAGTCAGGTTTTCATTGACAGATATTCAATTTATTGAAGACCCAATACTTAATGTTTGCTTTCAATAAATCAATCCTTCTCTAGAAATTGTTAACCTGGACAAAATAGGAGACACCTGCGAATCCTATTATAGTTTTCAATTTAGTGATCTTGAATTATCGTTCAATGTGGAGAATATAGTTTTCAGATATGTTTCTGTATCTACGTTTGTATTTGGTACACTTAATACAAACTATTTTCATTGGATTATTTGTTGATAGATGTATGCTTTACCTCTGATAATTCCTTTTGTGGATTTTAAATCTGATTTAATCATTGATTCAGATAAATTGGTAATCAAACTAATTGTTGTGTAGTTTCCAATCATGATCACTGCCATTTCATGTAGCAGTTGTCATAGTTCTTTATTATTTGTCCTCTATTATATGTCATTGCTGCATATGATCACTACATACCCACATCTTGTATATGGAGTTCATCTTCAATTCTGATCATGGAGATGTCTTCAATTCTAATCCTTCGATGATTTCATGTGGATGTCTTCTTCATATAAATCACAGTTATCCAATTCATATAAATCATCACCTTTCACATGACTGATTTGTCTTCTTGCATCTTTGACATCAATGACAATATTTCCATCAAGCATTAGCCCAATGCAATGATTCCCAACAGGTGACAAGATTTTCTAATATGTACCTACCCTTCACAAATCCTGTTTGGGTGGGGCAAATAATTGGGCGCCAATTCCTAATAAGTGTTTTATCCCCTCTTTTGGAATAAGCTTGATGAGGCCTTGATTGATATTCCAACCAAGTGTTCCTCTACCAATGGCTTCCAAATGTAAATCTAACAGATCATTAACAATCCAGACATCATTGGCCTTATAAAACTCCATTGAGAAACCATCAGGACCCGAGGACTTGTCATTACTCAAGGAGGAGATAGCTTGTACAATTTCTTCCTTGCAGATAGATTTCCCTATGTGAAAATAGTCCTCTTCCCCCAACTTCCTTGGGACCAAATTTTTGATTATGTCTCTAGCTTTACCTTGATCTTCCCCCAAGGTTTCAAATGTAAAGAGAGGTTTGTAAAACTGGGCAAAATGGTTAAGAATATCTTGAGGGTCTGTTATACTTCTATCATCCTCCCATATACTGTATATCATATCTTTGGCCTCCTTCATTTTAAGCATTTGGAAAAGAACTTAGAGCCATTATCCCCTGCATCAAGCCATTTGAGTTTGGCCCTAGTTTTACACCCCATTACCTTGACATTTTGGATCTTACTCAGTTTGTCCTTAGTATAGATCAGGTTATGGCTAAGCTATTCATCCTTAGGATTAGCTTATAGTTCAAACTCTCCCTTGGATAGAACCTCTTGCCAGTACGATTCAGATTTCCTATAATCCTTAGCCTTCTTCTTGTCCACAGTTTGGCACAAATTTTTCCAACTCCTAATATTTAGATTCCATCTCTCACAACATGAGAGTGAAGCATTACAGACCTTATTGTAGACCCTGATAAATCCCATTACACATATGAGGTCATCATCCTCTAGGAGCCTTGTATTTAGAATGAAAGAGTCACCTTTAGGTGGCACAGTAAGGTCACATTTAGAGAGATTCAAAGAGATGTGAATAGGGTGATGGTCAGATAATGTATATGGTATGACCAAATATTTAACCCTTTTATCATCCTTCAACAACTCAAAAAATCCCTTATTATAGTTAAATTTGTCCAGTCTGCAATACACTCTCTTAGTATGTTGTTGATGATTACACCATTTGAACTAGATGGAGCCTAGTTCATCCTTCTGACCAACAATTGGATCAACAAGTAGTAGTCTATTAATCATTCTATCCCAATTCATTCTTTCAAGGCCTTTCCATTCAAACCTAGATCCACCTCTTTTATCCCGAGTGCTCTCAATCATGTTAAAATCCCCCCCCCCAATGAACCACGGGACATATTTCAATTGAGAAATCCAATTCCATATAACCACTCTCTCTCTCTCTCTCTCTCTCTCTGTAGTCATTAGGAGCATAGACTGAACATATTCTAAAAATATTATCCTCAACTTTGAGCATTACCCAGATAGCCCTAGCACAAGGGAATTGCCCCCATTTAACTACAAAATTATGAAATCCAATTCCATAAAACCACTCTCTCTCTCTCTCTCTCTCTCTGTATTCATTAGGAGCATAGACTGAACATATTCTAAAAATATTATCCTCAACTTTGAGCATTACCCAGATAGCCCTAGCACAAGGGAATTGCCCCCATTTAACTACAAAATTAGACCATTTGGGACTAAGTAGGATAGAAGTACCCCCTTTTCCCTTAGAGTGATTAGTATAGAAACAAGTAGCCTCTCTCCATATGCATTTCAAACCAATTTCCAAGGAGAATCCAGCGGGTTTCAGTTCTTGGAGCATGAGGCAGTCAATGTTTCTATGCATATTTAGGAGCCTCTTTACAATATATTTCCTATCTGGGGATTCCAAGCCCCTTATGTTCTAAGATATAGTGTTTAAGATCATGAAAATATTTTATTTAGAGGAATCCATAGATGGTTTGAACCCATCAAAACATTTAGGATACTCTTCCTTATTGTTGAGATTGCTAGCATCAAAAGCAACCACTAAGTTGGGTATGCCTCTCTTTCTTCTGGACTCAGACAATTGGTCTGCTCCAATGGATTCCTTCCTACCAATTACATCTCTAGCACTTCTAGGAGATCTCTTTTTCCTAGCTTTCTTAAACTTCACTTCAATGAAATCATCCCCATTTTCATTCATGCCTAGTGCAAAATTTGAGGTTTCCACAGTCATATTGAGTTCTCCTTCAGGGACAGTAGGGCTATCATGCCCATCATTTCTGGCTGGAGTGTGGGAAGTCAAAAGGGGGTCCTTGACCCCACCAGTGTCACCATGCGAGGACCTAGGGGTGTCCACAACCAATTGGGGGTCGTCACAGTCATCATAAGTTTTCGGGGAAGTCTTGATGGGGCACAAAACATTCTCCTCTTCCTTACCTACTCATCTTGTTTTCACTAGAAGCATATTGCAGTATTATGGGCATCCACATTTTTGCATTGTTGACCCTATATTATGGTGTTCCTATTGCTATAGGGGCTCAAATAACTAAATGATGCACACCATATATTCATTTAAAAGAGCTTACTCATGTCATTGATAATAATGTTATTGAAACAAAAGATTACTATGAATAAGTTTCGATAAGATTGATAATATTGAAATCGAAGCCTTATTTTGTAAAAAGTTTGGGATGCTATTATTTCCGTGATCATGTAATTAAGTAAGAATTGATATATGTGGGAATCGATTTTAAATAATAAAGTTGTAATTAACAAATCAATTTACTTAACGGCAGTTGTAACTAATATTTACCGATCAATATTTAAACAAAGAGAATGTGTGACTATTCATGTGGAGGTGTAATGAATAGTTGTGTTCCTTTCTTTTGGAGATGGAATATGGCATATACATATTGCTATTATAATTCATTTTAGACAGAGTGTTGAAGTTGTGGGGTATAAGGAAGTGTCTATAATAAGAAATATTTGTGTGAAGTATGATACATATATGTTGAAGAAAATTTAGGAGTGTGAATAATACTTCTGAGAATATAAATCAGAAAATAAAGAGTTCTCAGACATGTGGTTTTAAGAGTATGTTGTATAAGTGGGTTTAAAGGATATACCATTAAGAATTCTGAAGTAGATCTTGAGAAAAATATTTGAAGGAACATTGTGTGTAAATATCTCATCATCCATATGCAGATTTGAGAAGGGAGCAAACTGAAGATTTATGGAGGGAATTCATTATTAAAAAATATATCAATGAAGTAAAGAATGTAATGAATAGAAGATCATTAAAGGCAGATCAGATATATAAGTTTTATATATGCAGATTTGTTTTAAGAAAATATGTATAGAGAAGTGTTATAAGTAGATATGGTGAAGGAAAGATTAAGTGTTAAGAAATTGAATTGTAGATTTGTATTAAGAAGATATGTATAGAGAAGTGTTATAAGCAGATATGGTGAAGGAAAGATTAAGTGTTAAGAAATTGAATTGTAGCAGATTGGAGGAAGACATTATAGAAGATTTATGTTGAAGATTTATAGTAGTATTGTAGGTCCATCATTTGTTGAGTTAGCAACATTGTCAAGATGGAATTTCAGATTTATCTGAAGTGGGTTGGAAATCACAAATTCTAAAGTGGGAGTTGGTGCTTCCAGTGGGTTGGTGCTCACAAATAAACATAGGGGTTGGTGCCTACGGAGATTGTAAAAGAAGATGTCCATATAAAAACATTGATTTACTGTGGTTTTCTCCTGTAAGGGTTTCCACGTATATATCTTGTGTTCTAATTGTGTTCACATTAGTTAGAGCATGTATGAATGTTTGGATGCAATAAATATGTTTATGAGATAAGTTATATACTTACGATTGAAGTTGAAAAAGATTAAATTGGTAAAAGATTGTTGTTATACTGATTCACCCCCTTCTCAGTGTAACTGTGTGCTTTTCAATGCTTCAGGGCAAAATAGTGCTATGTTATTGATTGATTTTGAGAAGGCATATGACAGGATTGAATGGGATTTTATTCTACAGATGCTTCATATTGCAGGTTGGTTCAGACTCTACTGTGTGATACTAATGCAAAAATTGAGGTGAATGGTATGAGGTCAGTCAACTTCTCACTCTCTAGGTCTATTAGGCAAGGGTGCCCTCTTGCCCCTGTTTTGTATGTTATTGCCATTGATGCTATGCATTATTTGGTTAAGAATAATAAACTCACACCCAAGGTCAAAGGAATAAGTCTTCCCAATAAAAAAGAGTTGACCAATGTGCAATTTGCTGATGACACTGCAATTTTGATATCCCTAGAAGAAAATAACTTGTCTTCTCTGTTGGAAAACATCAATATTTTCTACAAAGCCTCTGGTAGTAAGGTGGCCCTACATAAATCTTGTTTGCTTGGTTTGACTCACTCCCCCCCAACATGGTTGTCTTGATTCTCAATAAAATGGGGAGACCCCAATCAAATAGTGAGGTACATGGGTATCCTATTTTCTATATCCCCTAATTTAAAAGAAATGTAGGAGTGGATCAGAAATAAGATTGATAAGAAACTATCTAAATGGAATAGGAACTTTCTCTCATTGGCTAGCAAGTACCAAGTTTTCCAAAAGATACTCTCCTCATTAAATATATACTTCTCCTCTGCATGGCTTTTCTGCAACTATCAATTTAATCATATTCAGAAGCAAATTAGAAATTTTTTGTGATCTGATGGAAAGGCAATCGGAAATAGCATGTTGTCAGATGGAGATGGTGTGTTTTGAACAAAGAGATTGGAGGGTTGGGGCTAAAAGATCTTAGAACTCAAGGGATTACCTTGGCCTCCAAATGGATTTGTAGGGTAGTTTCTGGAAATGAACCGTGGAAATTTTTATTAAGGCAACACATCTTGGTGTCAACCATGAAGAGGGCCATGAAATGGAAGGGTCTACCCTTTTGTGATCTAATCAGAGGTAAGTTTGAAGTCTCCCCCAGTGGCTCTGAGATCTTCAAGTCTTTATGGAAGGCTTGGGAAATGGTGACTCATTTCATTAGAAATAATGAGTGTTTTAAAGATTATAATTGCATCGGTGGCAACAGATCAATTTGATGGAATTTGTTCCATAGGAATAAGCCTCTTGCCATGATTCAAGGCCACTTTGCTTTAAAATGGCACAATAGTGGTATAAGAACCTTTGCTGATGTGTTCCATAATGGTTCCTTGATTTTTTGGGATGCTCTATCTTGCAGGTTTAATGTGCCTCCCTCTCAATTTAGAACTTATACTCTTTTGAAAGATGCTCACTCCCCCTTGACCCCCTCATGCCCCTCCGCCTTTGGTTGGCTAGATAATGCCCCCCTTCCTGGCATCAAGTCTAAAACTATGTATAATACCCTGATGGACTCCTCTTCTATTGTTGACCATCTTAATTTTGTATGGAATTTGGAATGGAGTAAGGTATAGTGGGGCAAATCTCTCAATAGGAGGTGGTATGGGCCTTCTAAACCTAAGAAGAAGTTTTTTGCCTACAAATTGCTATTAAATAGACTTCCCTTTAAAGACCCCAATGGAAATGTCACCCTTTGTCAAACTTGTTGCCTCCCTCAATCTGTCCAGCATGTTTTCTTTGGCTGTCAATTTGCCAAAGAAGTTTGGAGCCTTTTTGGTTTTAATTTTGAGAAGATTAATGTAGCACGCATTGATGTTGTCTTAGGCTTCATTAAGGGCTGTAAGAAATCTTTTAACTACTTTTGGTCTTATTTTTTTTTGGAAATCTTATGGTTGATCTGGAAGTTTCAAAACGATGAAATTTATAATGGTAGGAGTAGGAATCTTACTGAGTCTCTGAGGAGGCTCATTTTACATCTTGTCTCTTTGTAGATTTCAATGGTTATAAAGTTGGATGAAAGCAAGTTTGATAAATGGCTGGATGATGGCACCATTCTTGTTCACATCAGAGAGATGTCTCATGGGTTTACATGGGAGCGAGGTGACCACCAGAAGACCCCGCTTGAGAAGGCACTGATAAAGTTCATGCACCTCTTGAGGCACGGTAGGCTAGGGAGGATTTGATCTACAGAGAGGAGGAGCAGATTCGGGGGATGATTTCTCACCCCCACAAGGAGCAGATCCTGAATGGCATGGTGAAAGTCTTGATGGAGGGTGACTGAGGTTGGACTGCTTGGATCTCGCCTGTAGGAGCTAACTATTGTCCCGAGGGTGACATTGTTTTTAGTTGACTAGTAGTTGCTCTCTTCTTCTGTCCCTTTTACAAGAATATTTTGGATATCAATGATGTAATTTTTGGTCTCTTTTGATTATCTTGCTCATGGTGGGTTGTATTTGAGTCATTATCTAACTGTGCACATGCTCGGTTCTTGTGAGCTTTGACATGTATTTGTCTATTTGAACTCCTTTATATTTAATAGAAAAAAAACAAAGTGTAAAAAGAAACCTCTCAAAATGAAAATCTTTAAAGAAACAACTTTCAAGTTTAAATTTGAAAAAGTTAATTTAAATTTGAATACAACTTTAAAAAATGAACTAGATTGATTTTTGATATTAAATATAGATAATATTTAAAAAAAAAAAAATAGTATGGACTACCATTTATGTCTTAGTAGGTAAGAGGACATATGATAAGATAAATTTGGTAAGTGATGTAATGAGAATCTATTTAGTAGTTTTTTTGGACTCAAAGAAACTTGGGTAAGTTTTATTAGATTCGGAGTGTTTTGTCTGCATTTCGTATACAAAGTGGCCGACATATTCTCTATAGACTTTTACCCTGATCTCGTACATCACAATCCTCCTAGAAATCCAAGAGAAATTCTATGGTGGAGAGGCCATTAAATTCTACCATGACATAATTATACGGCAGACGCGTCCACTCAAATTTCATGTCAGCAATCAGAGCTTGCAAAATAGTGATAACCATTGAGAGGAAAGGGAGAAAAATATGAAATTCCCCAAAGAGCTTTTGGCACGCGAATATAGTTTAGTATTGCATGGTGGAGAAAATACAAGGAAAATACCTAGGAAAGAGAAATGTGACTTCCAGGAGGCCATTAAATTTCAAACTCATATACTTGCATGGCAAACACATCCACTCAAATCTAACCATTTGAGAACAAAGAGAGAAAAATGTGGAATCATGGCTCTTCTAAACTCGTTATAAAAGCTAAAGAAATTTTGGCTCTTCTAAAGTCTTGCACGGTGGAGAACATTTTGAGTCCTCTGCTGCTTGAAATTTTGACTTGGACAACCGTCATTTTTGAGTTATTTTACAACTTTTGTGTTTCTTGTATGCATAATAGCAGTTTTGTGTGATACTAATGCTTATCATACCTCTCGCTTCTTCCTTTCTTTTGATCACCGAGGAAGTATTACAAATGTCTACAGTGATGATTTGACGATACACCAATTTCAATTTCACATTAGTTAGAAAAAAGGGCACACCATTCCATCATCAACAAAAAAAAAATGGAAGGAAAAATTAAGGGTGGAGAAAATCCATACCTCATAACATTGATTGATGTGACGGGGATAAATCATCCCTCTTAAGGTATTGTAGTTAATAAGCTTTTAGGGATCAAATATTGGGAATACTAAGGAACTAGTATCAAATGGGAGGGAAGTTTTGAAAAAATATAAATAAATAAATAAATATTAGAAGTGGGTAGGGCTTGCGGATAAGATGGAGTCATCAAGTTTGAAAATTGGTTTTGAAGGAAAAAAAAATTATTGGATAAAGCTAATATTACAATAAGTAGTTACAACAAAATATATAATGTTGATAGAGTTGAAGTGGACAACAATCCACAACCAAGAATTACATCATAAGCAAGTCCTTGCAAATAGAGACTCATAAGAGTATGAGGGTCAAAATACTATAGGGTTGTTATTGCACAACAGTTACAAAGGCTCATTAGAGCATGAGAAAGTAGATAATTAGCAAGTCTAAACATCACATAGAATAAAGGCTAGAGAGAAAAGTATATTAGCCAAATTCCACTTAATGATGTCTCCACTTTTGTTGTTTTTTGAGAAAATAATGGAAACAGTTCATCGATACTTTGACAGTGACTTTCATCTTCCTCAATGCATGCCCTAGTACATTCGGGGATAAATTTTGACCACCCGTCGTTAGATTGCCGACAAATGTAGTCATCAAAAACTCATCGTCGGGCTTCCCGACGATGCCATTGAGCATCGGAATTCTAACGACACCATGAACTCTTCCGATGGCTGCTATGTTTTCTCCTCCGACCAAAAATGTCATCGGATTACGGTCAGAATTCCAATGCTCCCCCACTACCATGCATCGACGACCGTCTGAAAAGGAAGTGATGTCGGACATACAACATCCTTGTCGGATGTTTCTTTAGTTATTGTTGAAATTCTGATGGGATCAGATGCTGTGGGTCTGACGACTTGGCCGTTAGTGCATGAAAGCATTGAATGATTTCTACTTTTAAAAATTACATAAAACATTTTTAATTTATTTAATTTAGTCTTCTTTGAAAAAAATATTATCAATGATGTTTCCTTTCTCCAAGAATTGGATCTAGGATCTTTCCGTTAGATAATATGTAACATCAAATGACTAAATCTTTTCTTTACAGATGCTTATTTTATTTAATCATCTGAGCCTGAACTATAATTTATATCTGTGCAGAAGCAAAAGATACAAGCTGAAGAGTCATGTGCAAGTAAATTTCGTAAAAGAAAGCAAGCAGGCATTATCTTGAATGACATGGAAACAAGCTCATCAGCTGCCTAGAAGAGAGAAATTGGAGAAAAGCAAAGGAAAGTGTGAAAGGGTGATAAATACATAGAGAGTATGCAATACAAACAAACAATGTCTAGAGTGTGTGATGTGACGTCTCTAATTTATGTCTGGAGGGACTAACAGGTTTTGGAGTTTCTAGGAAACCTATTGGGCCACGCTTGGAGGAAATCAACGTGTTCATGTAAGGGCCACCTTTTTTATATTATGAGAATGATGCTTTTGCACCGAAGGATATTTGGAAGACAATATCCAAAAATTTCTATAGTGCATGGAACCAAAGTTGGTGGACTCAAAGTACTTTTCAGCTTCTATAATGCCACGAGGTTATGTACACAATCTCCCAATAGAAGGGTGATTTCAAGAATTACCTCTCCCCCCCATAACTATTCAGGAAGCACTTCCTCAGATAAAGGACTATTGGCCTCCATGGGATCAAAGAAAAAATTGAATTGCATAGACTCTCGACGATGTGGTAGTGTCCTTCGTGAAGAACTCTGTACTATAATTGCAAATTCACAAGGGGAACTGCAAGATAGTGAACATAAATACATTCTTGAAAAGTGTGAAGAATGGAACTTGGTTTGGGTGGGGCTAGGTCAGGTGGCTCCTCTAGAGGTTGACAAGATAGAAATTATATTAGGATTTGAAAAAGATCACACTCGTGGAACTTCTTGTGCAACTGATTGATTGCACTATTTGGATAATGTATTCCAAATAGATATAGTTGCATACCATTTATTTGTCTTGAAAGCATTTTATCCTAATGGCATTAAAGTTCTTTCTCTATTTTCTGGTATTGGTGGAGCAAAGGTTGCTTTGCATCGACTAGGGATACATTTAAGTTGTGTTGTATCTGCGGAAATATGTGAAAAGAATAGGCTTGTCCTTAATAGTTGATGGACAAAAACCCAATAGAAAGGTAGGTTGATTCAGAGGGAAGATGTCCAAGATTTGAATATAGAAGTACTGGAGTTTTTTATTAGAGTTTTTGAAGCCATCTTGAACTAGAGTTGTCATTGCTGCATTTGAACTCTTTTAACACTTCAAACTTTTCTTTACGTGATTTACCTGCTTGTTAGACACAATGCACCACTGAGAGGGGGAGGGGGTGAATCAGTGGTTCTCAAATATTTTTCCCTTTAGATATCCTATGTGAGCATACCAGTTAATGGATTGGGGAAACCAAAACAATTGCAATCACACACAAGGAGACATCTCATAACACTAGCATGTACAAGGAAAACCCAAGATGGGAAAAACCTCGGTGAGCAATGCTGCTAGAGTCTACTACTCCAATCCAGCCTCAAAAAAAAACCTCTATTATAAAGTTTAGGGCACCAACCCAAGGAGCTACAACCTCTACCTGATATATGGGCTACAACCCCTGCCTCATTTATGGGCTACAATCCAAAGGAGCTACAACCCATGCACCTAGCTACAACTCAGTGTTCACAATGAAAACATCAAATACAAAAGTGGTTACTCTGTTACAAGTGAATCTTGCAACCATTCCAAATACCTTACCCTGCTGGTGAGATACCTTCTCTGCAACACCGAATCACTTCTCTTGCTACTCACACTTCCTGCTTCTCTGCCGTTAAGTCCTACCATTACACCTCTTCAATTCTTCTTCTTTATGGGATCTCCTCCTCACTTCTCTGCATGTTATCAATGCTCAACTCTACCAATCCACTATCTACCTTCTATGCATCTCTCTTCCCTCTTCCTATGCCGGTATAACCACTACCGGTTTTGCTTCTCCTACCGGTTGAATGTTTGAACCAGGTTCACCCTCACTCACACTCACTTGTCAGATGCTCGTTGAGCACTTAGCTTATTTTCTCTTACTTGCAAAAGTATCACACTTCACACTAACACAATATCCTTCTATTCTGTAACAACACCTCAATATCTTTTTGCCTTCATATTTATAGATTAGTTTTCCCACCGAAAGCTCGTTCAAATTCTAGGAGGTTAGGGTTTCTTCACCATCCTCGAGGAAAACCAAATCTAATAAGATCTTGTCCCATCTGATCTTCCAAACTGCTAGTCTGCAAAAATTTGCCATTTATGCGCCTCTTAGATCACACCTTCCATCTTTGGCGATCCACTTTTTACCTTATCGGCTGGTCTCTTGGTCAAACACTGAGATTTGGTTTTGTTGTTTCCTTCATCCACCTTGATCTCCTCAATCACTCTTAGCTGGTTCGTAGTTGTCCTCCCGACCTCGAGCCACTAAACTTTGCAACATATCCAGGATTTTTGGGATCCTCCATTAATGTCGACCAACCCTGCAACTACCTTGTTGATTTACATTCCATCCTTATCCAAATATAGGTTTTCCACATTGACTCCATGTGGCATCCAAGTCGACAAGCTCTGCCACCTTGACTCTTCATGTCAGTCCTCATAGGATCACCGACCAAACTTTTTACTAGTTCCTCCTTTCTGTCGGTTTATCAACTTTGTGTGTCTTTCACATTGTACCGGTTTACTCATCATGTTTGCACTCTACTAAACTGTTGGTGGAATACCTTGACCAGTCGTTAGACATATCTTTCTTGAGTATGTCAATCCCACAAGGTAGGAAGACATTTGCATCTGCACATTTGCTCATATTACCAATGGACTTATATACCAGTAAACCTTCTTGATGACATTTTGTCATCATCCTTCATTGGACACCATCTTCAGTTAGGTCACATTCCTTTATTTGCATCTACTCATCCTTTCCTTCTCCTTGATCAATTCTATTAATTCCTCTACCGGTTTGTTAAGGTGACAAACACTTCACACTTCCCTTGTACTGGCATCCCAACATGCCTTCTGTGTCAGTCCAGTGCATAACCCCTGATCTCATGTACTTAAGGAATTCCCTCAGTTCACCGGTAGATCCAGTGTGATCGTTCAAGTACTTTCCTTTACCTCTTCACCCTTATCTTGCCATTTACTATAATGCACTCAATGCATAATAGGACATAAGCTCCACTTATTGGTGGAGTGGCACCTTGTATTCTACATCATGCAATTTACTCATGTGACTTCCCTGTTTGTGCAACATCTCTTCAAATAGGCACATGTGAACTGATGTGAGCACATTCACTATCAATCATTGCTTCTCATGTTGATTGCATCTTCATCTAGTGGGAGTCATGTTTTTCTACAACCTTACAGACCTTTTCATTCTTTTCCTTCAGTGTTGATGTGATTCAGGTAACATTCTTCCTCTTCATCACAAACAACCGCTCAAACACCTCTCTATCTCATCACACAAGTCAGGCACTAACTTGTGTACTGATGACACCTAAGGTCATCTTTCTTTCCATTTCTGGTGTTCTGCAACACAAGGTGATATCCAAGATATCACATCCTGTAGTCCTCCATATTAGTTTTGCACATACATCTATTCTACCGGTGGTCATCCCATACCGGTTGACGTCAATGACAACAATCTCCCCCTTTGGCATTGATGTCAACTCTTGTAGTATCCAACATACTACATAATCCTTCTCCTCCTTTGTATGATCCAATGGATTCTCACACATATAGTATGCGGTATACTACATAATCCTTCTCCCCCTTTGACACAATGACAAAGGGAACTGGCAAGATATCAATCCTCCTTGTATTTACTAGTTACTGACATAATTCTTTCTTCCCCTTTATCTTCATTGAATGTAACATATCCTATGATACCTCTTGTTATCTTGTCACCAGTTGTTACATCTTCTCAAGTCATATCACTTGAGATGGGGGTCTTAACCATCAATTGACACCAATTGAGTATGCAGGTTTGAAGCCATTTGAACTTAATTTGTAGAAAGACTGATACCAGTTGTTGATGTGTCAGTGAATATTGCTCACCTATCGATTAGCCTGCAATACCTCTGCAATTTCCATCTCCTGCATTTTGGGCAGTTATTATTCTTACAAGTTCAAGCAAGCCAGCTCTGCATCATGAGCACTTGAACTCCCCCTAAGTCATACACCTCAGGTTCTTATCTCCAGTCAGGTACACTACTGGGATTCCAATCTCCTCCATATACCAGTTTAGCTGTGCATATGAGATCATCTGATGATCTTTCAACTCCATTATTTCACCACAACCTATGACATGATCTTGAATTTTCCCAATGCTATACAATGACATCATCATGCCAAGAGACAAACCGGTTAGCCCAAAAAGCATGCAACCCTACATGATCAACAACTGGGGCCAACATATGTCCTTCAAGTCTTCATCAACACCACCTGAGACATAACTTCACTCCATTCTACTGAGGCTAATGCAATGGTTTCCAACTTCATTGTCTTACATAACCTGCAAGTACCTATAAGTATACAAGTCAGTAACATCCTGCACAAATCGGTTAACACCTGAAACTAATTGTTAATCTTTACTCATTGAAGCATGCAGTGGTGATCCAACACGGATCAGTAGGTGTGTAGTTAATCTAGCTTCTACACACACTTATTACTTCCTTCCTTTTCAATGGAAACAATATGTTCTTCCATGTTGCCTTCTTCATTGAGGGGGTTGGTGAATAATAAATTCAATGTGCTACTCCCCCTAAGATCCTGCATCTCCTTTAGGATTTAGGAGATATCACCTATGTAAAAGGTGCACAGTGCTGGGCCATGATCCTCTTCCTCCATATCTATCTAGTCTCATTCATCTTCCCTTTTTTAGTTTGGGGAGTAGGTCTTTCCTTCTTCTATTGATAGGTCTTTCTATTTTTTGATCCTCCATCACGGCTAGAAGTAGTGCTAAAGTAGCACACAACATCCATCCCCACATCATGATTGGGAAATCTCTTAGCATACCGGTTTGACCATCTTCTCCTGGTCATGTTGTTGTGACTGGTAGTGAAAATTGGTGGACCTATTTCTCCTGCAGGGATATTTCTCCATTGGTTCCATGCAGGTCTCTACCTTTCATATGCTCGGTTTTCACTTTTCTGCAAAGCATAGCCATTTTGTCGGCCTCCATATGACTGCATGATCCTTTTCCTACATTCAAAATCTCTATGGCCAGATCCATTGCAGCTATGACAAATAACATTTGCATAACCGGGAAAGGGGACATGCATGTATCTATTCCTGGATACATCTTTCTCATATGCATGTTGTCTATGAGATCCTAGATTATTCCTTCTAGATCTCTTTCTACATTCTTCTACCCTATGGCCATAGGCATTGCATGCAAAATAGTAACCGGTAAATGATGGCATATGAATTAAAAATTTATTTTGCCATGCATGAGGAGATCTTACCGGTTTTGCATCTCCATTTCTTCCTCTTTGAGAATGGATCCTTGGTTGTCCATTTTGTGCAGCTCTTCCATCTGGTCTCTTCTCCCACATTTTCTTTCCCCTATGGGTGATAGCATTTTTCAGTCCTCTGGTGGTAGGAGGTCTTCTTTGTTGCTTCCTCATCTTCTTTCTTCTAGTGAAGCTTTCTACTCCCATCTTCCCCTTTCCTTTGGGATCTTTAGTGTTCCTTCTTCTTGCAACACTGATCTTCTTTCTTTTCCACAAGTTCTCACTAGTTTTATCTAGATCAACCTTCTTCTGGGGAGCATTTCTCACTAAGAAGGTTTGGCCTATGTTTTCTCCATTTGAGGAGACAAACAAAATGTCATTGTGGGGGACATTCTTGTTGGTGGAGCATTCATCAGCACCACTACCTAGCCCTTCAATTTCCTTGGCATGCTTCTACTTCTTCAACATCTTGTCCAAGGCATCACTTCTACCATCAAACCAAACTCTTACCTTGAACTCCTCTTGACACTTCTCAAGGTTATTTCAAAGAAACTCCATTTCTCCGAGCAGCTGTTGATATTCTTCACTTTTAACTTCTAGCCTAGATGCTAGATCTTCACACCGGCATCCCTTGGTGTCTTCTGCCTGAGTCTTCAACTCTGAGATGCATTTCTCAGATTCTTCAAGGCATTTTGTTAGCCAGTTCTGATCAACAATAGCAACATTCTTGAATAGCTTGTATTCATTTCTCAAGTTCCCCCTTTCACTTTCCTTGGAGTCCAAGAGTGATTTCAAATCATTAGTCAGTCTTTTAGTCTCTTCTAGTTGAGAAGTCAGTAGGCCAGCCTTTTGGTTTGACACATCAAAGCAGATTCTCAATTGACTGCAATCCTCATGAACTGATCTTTTGTAGATTTTAAAATCATTTCCAACATTTTTAATCTCTTCTAAAGCACTTACCAGTTCACACTCAAGATCTACTTCTGCATCTTCTTTTTCTTCTTCCCCTTCCTCATCACTTCCAAACACATCTTGTTAGGGGTAACTGTTTGCCCATCCACTTTCTGATCTTGAGCCATGAAGAGGTGGGTTCCTTCTTTATCAGTGTTGCTACTGCAAACAACTGTATCTTCATCATCCTTACAAACATGATATGTGTTTTTCACATTCCCTTCGCATCTTGATTCTATAGTAGTGGGCTCATTTCTATAGAGCCTCTTCAATCTTTCCCATAGGCTTTTTGCTAAAGTGCATTTGTCCACTTGTGAGGAGACATCATTGGTGAGTCCATTCAATATAGCTTTCATAGGTTCTTCATTGCATTGGTTTATTCTCTCTTCAACAGATCTGGTTGCAAGACTGACCTTTCTAGGGAGACCTTCAACTACTAACATCCATACATCAAACTATAAAGAGGATAGGAAGACTTCCATTTGATAACTTCAGATAGGAAAGTTTGAACCATCAAATATAAGAGCATATACTGACATTGAACAAATCATTGTTTCCTTACGCCCGAATCTACCCAAGTTGGAGAAAGATTGTCTAATTGGGAACCTATGCTCTAATACCAATTGTTAGACACAATGAAACACTCAGAGGGGGAGGGGGTGAATCAGTGGTTCTGAAATATTTTTCTCTTTAGCTATCTTATGTGAGCATATCGCTTAATGGATCTAACTCGATGCAGAGTTACCGGTTAGTGGGGAAACCAAAACAAATGCAATAACAAACAAGGAGACATCTCGTAACACTAGCATGTATGAGGAAAATCCAAGATGGGAAAAAACTTGTAGAGCAATGCTGTTGGAGTCTACTGCTCCAATCTAGCCTCACAACCAAACCTCTATTACAAAGTTTAGGGCACCAACCCAACAAGCTACAACCCCTACCTAATTTATGGGCTACAACCCAAATGAGCTACAACCCCTGCTTGATTTATGGGATACAACCCAAAGGAGCTACAACCCCTACACCAAGCTACAACTCAGTGTTCACAATGAAAGCATCAAATACAAAAGTAGTTACTCTATTACAAGTGAATCTTGCAACCATTCCAAATACGTTCTCTGTAATACTGACTCACTTCTCTTGCTGCTCACACTTGATGCTTCTTTGTCAGTAAGTCCTATTGGTACACCTCTTCAATTCTCTTTCTCTATAGGATCTCTTCCTCACTACTCTGCACTTTATCAGTGCTCAACTCTACCTTCTTTGTAGCTCTCTTCCCTCTTGCATTGCTAGTATAACCACTATCGGTTCTGATTCTCCTATTGGTTGAACATTTCAACCAGGTTCACCCTCACTCGCACTCACTTGTCAGATGCTCATTGAACACCTAGCTTATTTTCTCTTACTTGTAGAAGTATCACACTTCGCAGTAACACAATATCCTTCTATTCTGCAGTAGCACCTCAATGTCTTTTTTCTTTCATATTTATAGATTGGTTTTCTCGCCGAAAGCTCGTTCAAATTCTAGGAGGTTAGGGTTTCTTCACCATCCTTGAGGCAAACCAAATCTAATAAGATCTTGTCCAATCTGATCTTCCAAACTACCAGTCTGCAAAAATCTTCCATTTATGCACCTCCTAGATCACACCTTCCATCTTTGGCGATCTTCTTTTTACTCTATCGGCTGGTCTCTTGGTCAAACACTAGGATTTGGTTTTTCTATTTCCTTCATCCACCTCTATCTTCTCAATTGCTCTTAGTTGGTTCATAGTTGTCCTTCCGACCTCAAGTCATAAAACTCTGCAACATATCCCGTGATTTGTGGGACCCTCCATTAATGTCGACCAACCCTGCAACTACCTTGTTGATGTACATTACATCCTTATCCAAATGCAAGTTTTCCATGTTGACTCCATGTGGCATTCAAGTTGACCAGCTCTGCCACCTTTAATCTTCATGTCGGTCCTCATAGGATCACCGACCAAACTTTCTACTAGTTCCTCCTTTCTATCGGTTTATCTACTCTATCACTCTTTCACACTCTACCGGTTTACTCATCATGTTTGCACTCTCCTCAACTGTTGGTGGAATACCTTGACCGGTCATCAGACATGTATTTCTTGATTATGTTGATTGCACAAGGTAGGAAGACATCTGCATCTGCACCTTTGCTCATATTATCGATGGACATATACCAGTAAACCTTCTTGATGACATTCTATCATCACCCTTCATCGGACACCATCTTCAGTCAGGCCACATTCCTTTATTTACATCTACTCAGCCTTGCCTTCTCCTTGATCAATTTTTTTCATTCCTCTACCGATTTGTGAAGGTGACAAACACTTCACACTTCCCCTGTACTGGCATCCCAACATGCCTTCTGTGTCAGTCCAGTGCATAACCCCTGATCTCATGTACTTAAGGAATTCCCTCAGTTCACCGGTAGATCCAGTGTGATCCTTCAAGTACTTTCCTTTACCTCTTCACCCTTATCTTGCCATTTACTATAATGCACTCAATCCATAATAGGACATAAGCTCCACTTATTGGTGGAGTGGCACCTTGTATTCTACATCATGCAATTTACTCATGTGACTTCCCTGTTTGTGCAACATCTCTTCAAACAGGCACATGTGAATTGATGTGAGCACATTCACTGTCAATCATTGCTTCTCATGTTGACTGCATCTTCATCCGGTGGGAGTCATGTTTTTCTGCAACCTTACAGACCTTTTCATTCTTTTCCTTCAGTGATGATGTAGCCGGTGCAGATGGATACTCATATCATCTATGCACGATTTGTGGTTGTAGATGTCAGGCTCGCACGGTTGAGGATGTCGCACTAATAGATGAGTTGATGGACATGGTGTTTGCCCATGAGCCATAGACACAGGTGTGTTGATTTGAATTTATAACATTTTATTTATCAGTCACTTTAATTTTGTAATTACATAAATGAATTTTCATTTATACATCGATTTAAATTGAGACAAATAATAAGCATTTCCGGATGCAGCAACGATATCCCATATACCTCACCCAGTTACCACAGCTGCAACTTCGATGCCTGAGGTATAAATTTTGTAACATGTTAAAATAGAATAGTACACTTTGAATTCAAAAAAATACAAGATATACTAACTATCTTTAATGCTTGGTCCAATTTCTAGTTTGTAGGTGTTGACAGGGGATGAAATGTCCCAGATTGATGACATCACACTCTCAGCGATCGATTTTGGCCTACAAGGCTATATGGTATCATATTTTGTACAACTCTTTTTATGTATTGTTTTGATGGAATATGCAAGTCATTTCATTTTAGATTTTTAAAATTATGTTTAATTTATTATCTGTACTAATATCTCATGTTAATTTTGTGTTTTTAGGGTACCCCCTCCGCGTCTAGGGCTCGTCCTAAGAAAAAGAATTCCTCGAAGATGCCAAAACGTGTGAAGAAGGTAATTGAACACATTTTTAGTTGTACAATTGTTTGAAAATGTTGAAATCAAGTACTAGCTGGGGTTTGTAGATTGATTAAAGTTTTTTGTCTATTTTACATGTACAATGGTCATTTAGCTTTGTGGATATGTTGAATGCACCTGATTCGCCCACAGATCAAGAGAGGGCGGAGGTATGTATCTCTACTTTATTTTCTTGATTTCATTATTATATGCACGCGTACATGTGAACTTGTGATATATTATAATCTTATTTTTTTTTCATACAGGAAATATCCATACCTATTTCATCAATGGTGAACCCTCCTCCTTGCATTGGAGAAGCATCTCAAGATCCGGTACACTTTTGTTTGATATTTAAAATTAATTGTTGTCAACCTTCAATACTTATCATTATATTAATTGTATTTAATCTTTGTACATTTTTTGTATAGGTAATAGCGTCAGTTTCTACATCGATGGTGAGCCATCCTCAGTCCATTGGAGAAGCATCTCAGGCACAGGTACGTCATTGTTCTCTATATTATAGCTTTTAAGTGTTTTTGATATATTTATGTTAGTACATTGTATTAATTGTACATTTAATCTACAATAGACTCCTTCGCGGTACGGCCATAACATGGATCAATTTAAGTATGGCTTCAAGAAAACTCCTAAGAGTGACAAGGAGAGGAGAGCGAAGACATTAGCTCCTGGATCAACCAATGAGGTAATCTACATTTGAATTGCAAAGGAATTAAAGTTAAATGCATAGTTATGATGTTATACGTGAACTATTTTCTACAAAAGAATTCTAACTTGGCTTTTGAATTGTGGTTTTGCAGCCATCTACAGAGCCGCATACTGTGTCGAAGAGGCTTGATTTTGATGATCCACGACAAGTTTAGAATCATATAGTGTTAGTTTTGGTCATAGAATGACCTATACATGTAGATATATTCTACATTTTTATTGTATATCGATTTGGACATGGCATATGCCACATTTTTGTAATACTTGTATTGACTTGGCAGACATGCCTTTTTTTTTATATATAAATATCGATATTCGATCCAATAAATGTGTAATGAGTTCATTATTTTTTATTCATTGTATTTTGTGGTTGTCCTTTTATAAATTTAAATGAATATTTGCATATGTAATCAACAATATGAATATAAACAACAAAAATATATGATATAAAGCATTGCAATCGTGGAATATGATTTGATAAAATTTCTAAAATGTTGAATTAACCCTACAAAACTCCTTGTATTCAGTTCATTATTGTGTATTCGCTATATTTGGTGGCTGCCCTTTTATAAATTTAAATGAATATTTGCATATGTAATTAACAATATGAATATAAACAACAAAAATTGACAATATGAATATAAACAACAATGTGTTTGGTGCGAGAGCACCCTCACGCTCGCAATGGTCAAATTTTGTTCCTCGTACTCAGCACCACCTTCGTACTTCAATTCTTCCCTAGCTAGGGCTCTTTTCACACATGCTCCTGCACCATCGTACTCTCCCTTACCATGTCCAGCCTCAGTGAAATTTCAAAAATGTTGTACACTGCTTGTCACATGCATCCTTGTCAACCAATAAAACATTCTTGCAT